>NC_043765.1:29413387-29713387 GCF_902148845.1 Salarias fasciatus
GCCAGGAAAGAAAACATATTTAATCATGTTCATTTTGCAGTGTGCTTCTGCAGTGCATTTAAAAATGAAGAGGTGTTCATTTGATTGGTCAAATTATGCTCAGCTGGGTTAAACCCACTTTCTCTCCTCCCTCTTGTGCCACCTGCGCCAGTGGGCGGGACGGAGGAGTGACTGCGCCGCTCTTCTCTGGTTCACGAAATTAGCAAAATGTTATGGACACGCCCTGTTGACTTCCTCCGCTGCAGGTGCACTTTGCACTCTGCTGACAACGGGTGGAGTCTAAGAAGGTAGAGCCCCTTGACTCATTGTTTTTGGCTTTGGTTCACCACAAATTCCACAACAGTAATATTTTTTTTTCTCAATGCCTCAGAAGACACAGCAAAGTCATATTTACAGCAGTTTTTACAAAATGATTAGGGAGATCTGTAGGACTTTCTCTTTCTTGGCTGAGGGGAATTAAGCTTATTTCTGCTTCTTTATGTCTCAATTCAGGTTCAGATGCGCATAAATAAATGAAAAACTATCTGTCTTGTACCTTTAAAAACCTAATAATTTTATTGTTTGCATTTGTGTGTACAGATTATTTATTTATTAAATACGACCTGCACCCCCCCCCATCCCCACCCACCACCACTCAGAAGCAGAAAAATGAAACAAAATAAACTCTAATACTAAGCCATAAACCAACAATGTATATTTTTCTTTTGATATATAATTAATTTCTTGAAGAGCTTTGGGAGCCAGACAAATGAAATAAAGAGGCTGATAATTCTTTCTCAGTGACTAAAGGCCTATACACACTCCATGAGAAGGTTCAGCTTGATGACAGCAGGAAGAAAGTTCTCCTGCCGGCTGACTTTTCATCCTCCAGCAGAAGCAGAGAACTCCAAGGCCACGCCCCCTCACTGCAGGCTCGCATTATCCTGATGTTTCCTGTAACATATTGTGCTGGTATACTCCACTACATGTATGAGCGTATGAGTAGTCCCGCAAGATTTGGGACCGGAAGTAGGTTACGGGATTCAAGATGGCGGAATAAACGACTCAGCTGAAGATACACGTCTTGTGTTTACTTTAATAAAAAACTTTTCTTGCCATCAAAAGGCACGAATAATACATGATGTCAGAGTAGCGGGCTCTTTAACAACCCATCGCTGAAAAAATGGATTCCTACGGTGTCCCGGCTCCGTGGATAGACTGGGATTCCACAAACCTCCCCGAGGCATGGAGACGCTTCAAGCAACATGCCGAGCCAATGTTCACCGGTCTGCTCCGAGACAAGGCAGAGGCCGACAAATGCAGCTATCTCCTGTTATGGATCGGGGAGAAGGGACGTGATGTATACAACACCTGTATGCTCACAGAAGATGAGGCCAAACTTCTGAAAACCGTAAGTAAGTACCTGTAAGTATACAGCCTTCATCACTCCCAAAGCAAACCCACTGTATGCCAAATATAAATTTCATGAAAGGATGCAGGGTGTGGATGAATCCATTGAAAAGTTCATGACAGAGTAAAACTACTCGTGAAAGACTGTGACTATCAAAATGGCGATGAAATGGTGAGAGACAGGATAGCATTTGCTACTAATTCACCACACACCCGGGAGAAATTACTCAGCCAGGGAGCAGACCTCACATTGGAGAAAGCCATCGATATCGCTAGGTCCCATGAGATTGCAAAACAACAGCTGAAGGCAATGGGAGGCTCCAAGGATCATAACACTGTACATGCTGTAAGCAGAAAGCCACACAGGCAGATGAAACAACAGAAAGCTGCAAGACCCAAAGAAAATGTCTCAGCACAAAAACGCTGCACGTACTGTGCCGGCCATCACAGCAGCAAAGATGTATGCCCAGCCAAAGGGAAACAGTGCATGAAATGCCAAAAATTTAATCACTTTGCTAAAGCATGCAAATCTAAGCCTTCAGCACAGTCAGGTCCTCATCGCAAAACAGTACACACTGTCAGAGACAATGCAGATGCATATGAGGAAGATAACAGTGAGGAAGATCCAGGCCTCTACATAGACAGCATCACTATTGAAAATGAAGGGAAAAGCAGCGAGCAAGCATACGCAGACGTCGAGCTTGGCTCTCCCCCTCAAAAGGTCCAATTCAAGGTGGACACGGGCGCCCAGGCCAACACCATTCCAGTGAACATTTTCCAGACGTTATTCAAAGACGTGGCGCTAACACCAGTAACACGCAAGCTCACAGACTACGGCGGACACGCACTCTCCGTGGATGGAAAATGTAAGCAAAAGTGCAGACACAAAAACAGTACACTACCGTTAGATTTCCACGTTGTTTACGTGAAAGCATGCCGTGACTTAAACTTTGTCAAAATAGTGAGGGCCATGTCTGAGAAGAAAGATAAAATGGGCACTGACTGTCAGAGCATTATGGATGAGTACGCTGACATATTCCAGGGCATAGGTGAATTCCCAGGTGAATGCAACTTTAGTGTGGACCCTAACATCACACCAGTAGTATACCCACCCCGCAGAATCCCTATAGCTCTAAAAAAGTCCCTTAAAGACGCGCTCGACAGCATGAAAATGACAAAGTCATCTGCAAGGTAACAAAGTGCGCAGACTGGGTAAACACACTTGTTATAGTTAAAAAGCCAAAGCCAGGAAAATTGAGGATGTGTCTAGACCCTATTCCCCTCAACAAAGCCATTCTGAGACCTCATTACCCCTTACCTACATTGGAGGACGTCACCATTGTTGGAGTCCAGGACTTCCGTTGCGCTGACTCCACCCGGTTCTTTTATTCTATGCTTGGTATAAAGAATGCCAAAACGACTGACTTCAGATTATTATCATTTATTTAAGTATAGACAAATGTAATGCTCAGCGCTGGACCTTACAGGGAATGGTACGAAGTATTTCGCTCTGAAAGGATCTTGATTGTTGATGAAACAAAGCTTTTATTCCATGTTCTTCTGGGCTGGGCCTGCCCCGACAGATAGGCTGGACTTTGTTCGCAATTGGACAATTTGGTGTTGATGTCAGCTGCCAACCAAGAGCTGACATCCTTATTGAGTATGTTTTGGAACACTAGTGAGTGTGTGTGTGTGTGTTGGTGTCTCCGGAGCATGTGGGCAGGGTTGGGAGGGTTACTTTTAAATTGTAATCTGGTACAATTACAAGTTACTTGTCAAAAAATGTAATCAGTAACTTACTCTAATTACTTCAATTAAAAAGTAACGTACCAGATTACTTTTAGTTACTTTTAGATTACTTCACCAGCAAACAAAAAAATAAAGACAAATACAATGTGTCATCCTCACACTGTATTGACAGCTCTACACACTAATAAGTGCGTTGAGTGTTCTGAACTCTGCTGAACTCTGTGTTCAGCCCCAATTAATACCAACAACATGACCTTTCACCTCTAAACCTAATGAGAATCTGACGTTCTTTCTTTCTGACTCAGGATCAGCTCCATCAGTTCAGACTGTTCCTCCAGTAGTTCTACAGTCCAGCAGCACCAGGAGCCGCATTGACAGTGTTAACACACATTTATATTATATACTCAGTCTGCTGTGTAGCTGTACTGCTGCAGTGAGGAGCAGGGTTTTGTCTTCAGGTCGGCCATGCAAAGTGTGTTTTCAAGAGTTCAGAGTCGATTCATTCCTCAGTGACAGAAGGGAACATGCAGTCTCCAATAAATCCTCCATACAGGCTGAAGATATTATTGCCTCGATCAGATTCTTCTGAGTTCAGCCTGGTGAGGCTGTGGCTCTCAGCAGCAGCACTGTAAACCTGAATATCCATCCATCCATCCATCCATCCATTTTCTACCGCTTATCCGGGGCCGGGTCGCGGGGGCAGCAGTCTCAGCAGGGATGCCCAGACTTCCCTGTCCCCAGACACTTCCTCCAGCTCCTCTGGGAGGATCCCAAAGCGTTCCCAGGCCAGCCGAGAGACATAGTCTCTCCAGCGTGTCCTGGGTCTTCCCCGGGGTCTCCTCCCAGTGGGACATGCCCGGAACACCTCCCTAGGGAGGCGTCCAGGAGGCATCCTAAACAGATGTCCCAGCCACCTCAGCTGGTTCCTCTCGATGTGGAGGAGTAGCGGCTCTACTCCGAGCTCCTCCCTGGTGACTGAGCTCCTCACCCTATCTCTAAGGGAGCGCCCAGCCACCCTACGGAGGAAGCTCATTTCGGCCGCTTGTATCCGGGATCTTGTCCTTTCGGTCATGACCCAAAGCTCATGACCATACGTGAGGGTGGGAACGTAGATTGACCGGTAAATCGAGAGCTTCGCCTTTCGGCTCAGCTCCTTCTTCACCATGACGGACCGATACAACGACTGCATCACTGCAGCCGCTGCACCGATCCGCCTGTCAATCTCACGCTCCATCCGTCCCCCACTCGTGAACAAGACCCCAAGATACTTGAACTCCTCCACTTGGGCTAGGGTCTCTCCACCAACCTGGAGGGGGCAAGCCACCTTCCTCCGGTCGAGGACCATGGCCTCGGATTTGGAGGTGCTGATCCTCATCCCTGCCGCTTCACACTCGGCTGCGAACCGCCCCAGTGCATGCTGTAGGTCCGGGTTCGATGAAGCCAACAGGACAACATCATCTGCAAAAAGCAGAGATGAAATCCTGTGGTTCCCGAACCGGACCCCTTCCGGCCCCTGGCTGCACCTAGAAATTCTGTCCATGAAGATTATGAACAGAACCGGTGACAAAGGGCAGCCCTGCCGGAGTCCAACATGCACCGGGAACAGGTCCGACTTACTGCCGGCAATGCGGACCAGACTCCTACTCCGGTCATACAAAGACCGGACGGCCCTTAACAAGGGGCCCCGGACTCCGTATTCCCGGAGCACCCCCCACAAGACACCACGAGGGACACGGTCGAATGCCTTCTCCAAATCCACAAAACACATGTGGACTGGTTGGGCAAACTCCCACGAACCCTCGAGCACCCTATGGAGGGTATAGAGCTGGTCCACTGTTCCACAACCAGGACGAAAACCGCATTGTTCCTCCTGGATCCGAGGTTCGACTATCGGTCGGATCCTCCTCTCCAGTACCCTGGAATAGACTTTCCCGGGGAGGCTGAGGAGTGTAATCCCCCTATAGTTGGAGCACACCCTCCAGTCCCCCTTTTTAAACAGGGGGACCACCACCCCGGTCTGCCAATCCAGAGGCACCGTCCCCGACAGCCACGCGATGTTGCAGAGACGTGTCAACCAAGACAGTCCCTGCACATCCAGAGACTTAAGGTACTCAGGCCGAATCTCGTCCACCCCCGGTGCCTTGCCACCGAGGAGCTTGCCAACCACCTCAGTGACTTCAGCTTGGGTGATGGACGAGTCCACCTCTGAGACCTCAGCCTCTGCTTCCTCCACGGAAGACGTGGCGATGGGATTGAGGAGGTCCTCGAAGTATTCCTTCCACCGTCCGACAATATCCCCAGTATTCAAAATAATTAAATAGATTAAGTAGAGTATACTCAAAGTTTTAGAAAAAGTTGTTCTGACTTAATTATATTAAGTTGGTATAACATGTTCTTGCTTTTGAGTGTCTCTAACTGATAACCTTAGAGTTAATTGAACTATACTTATATATAAGCACGCATAACTCAAAAACATCGCTTACGGTCAACTTAAAAAAAGTAATTTAATTACATGCTATAAAATCCTGTTATTTATATTGTTTCAAATATGGATAATTAAAGAAAAAACATTGTCTTTGTCATATAAGTAATTTAACATTCCAAATCAATTACGAAAAAGTATCATATGCATAGATGATAGTGAAAGGGAAAGAGCATTAATTTTATTTTTTTTATTTTTTTTCATTATCCAATCAGTTACTGTTTTATAGGCTGTGATTACAACTGATTTCTATGATCAATTACTTATGTGTTGAAGGCAATCCAGAATTTTTTATTCCGTGCACTGACTACCACGACAGAGGGTAAAAAAAACAAACCAAAACAAAAAAAAAACTGCTGCTGAACTGAACTGCTGCTCTGCTGCCTTACTCAGGAATAGATGCTAAAAGCACACACCTTTTCTTTAACTGTAATGAAAGATTCTAATTTTGCCATTATTTAATCTTTATTATTGTTTCTGATAATTGAAGTGGCCAGACACATTTAGAAGGCTGAACAAGGAATTTGGAATGTTAAGTTAGTTAAAGTTGTTACTTAAGTTGGTTTAGACTGTGGCCGCATGGTAGTGTAGTGGTTAGCACTCTTGCCTTCCAGCAAGAAGTTGGAGTTGTGTGGAGTTTGCATGTTCTCCCTGTGTGTGTGTGGGTGGGGGTTCTCTCTGGGTACTCCGACTTCCTCCTCACAATCCAAAAACAGGCATGTCAGGTTAACTGGTCACCAAATTGCTCTGAGGTGTGAGTGAATGTCTGTCTGTAAATGTCAGCTGGTGACCCTGCCTTTGCTCACAGCACCTGGGATCGGCTCCAGCTGCCTGCAACCCCAAAAGGGAAGAAATGACTGAAGTTAGTTAAACTCCGTTTTTGGAGAGGCATGTTTTTTAGGAAACAAACGCAGTGTATTTGATGTGATCGTGATCTGTGTGCTTAAAACATTGATAACACAAACAAATAAATTTTGAGTTACAGGAACATGTAATGATGTGGTTTGTACTTATTTTTCTGAGTTCTGTGAATTTAATCCAGTTTTTGGAGAACTTAAAACTTGAAGTCAAAATAACTGACAAGAATTGAGTTACCTTAACGCAAAAAATGTAAGTCCTACTAACTGCAAGTCTTTGAGTTGAGCTGAATGTTTTGTTTGAGTTAGCTGTTATCAAACAGTACAAGTACAAGTCAATAACCCTTTTAAGTTAAGAGAAATTTTGACTTTTAAGTAAATCCAACTCAAAAAAATTGAGGGAATCATTTGCCTCAATTTTTTTGAGTTCTGGAAACTGATTCGGGTTTACAGTGAGGTTCCTGACAGGTTAGCAGGCTAATAACACTTTAGCTTCACTGTGAGTTCAGGTGTGTTTCATACCTGTTGATGTGTCTTCGGGTTTGATGAGTCCCTGAATGTTGAGAGCATTTTCACAGCTGGAGGCAGAATTTACATTGTACAGAGAAGTTCTGGCCTCATCTGACTTAAATACAAAATGTCTCCGTTTCCAGCCAGAAGAGTTTCTCTCTCTGGAGCAGCCAAGACTCCAGCAGCAGGGGGTAAAGTTCATGGCAGCGCGGGTTGTTTCATTCACGGTTAAACATATCAGTAGAGCAGGAGGCAGCTTCAAGACAGCGGTCGATGCGGCGTCACACCATTTATATATCTACGGTGTCTATTGTTTATAGATCTAGGGTGTGGCAGTTTGTGCCGTAAAGTGCTGTAAAGTGTCGTAAAGTGTCACAATGTCTGTATACAGCGTGTATGTCTGTTGTTGCTGCTATATTCCGTCTGATTTTCAAAAGTAATCCCGCTCAGTAATCCGTGTTTTTATCAGAAGTACCTGTAACTAGCTTACATATTTTTTGTGTGTACTGTAACGGATTACAGTTACAATTTTTTTGTATCCTGATTACGTAACGCCGTTACATGTAATCCATTACTCCCCAACCCTGCACGTGGGTATGTTTACACTTTAGCAGAGCATCTTATAACCTTGATGTACTTCTCTCAGGAATGGCCTAATATGCAGTTAATACAATTATTCCACGGTAGTAGTGCTAATTAAAGTATATACCTAACAGTTCCCCCCTTTGGTATGATTTCATCATATCACCAAAACTGAATGTGTGTGTGTGAGTGTGTTAATGTGTATGCCGAGGTAGGTAAAATAGCCTGTCATCAATCCTCTATGACGTAGCCCTGCCCCCTCTCGGTACATTCCGATCTCAGACAGGATCCTTCACCAGTTCCAAGGCATATGCGACTATGTGTAAGCAAGTTGAAAAGGCACTTAAGAGCAGCAAGCGTTCTTCATTACCGGGCGCGTGTGTAAATCTGCATGTGTAGAGAAAGGAAATGTAAAGAGAAAAATTCAAAGAATAAAAATAAGAAGGTAAAAGTAAAAGAGAAAAAGAACAGCAAGCGTCCCTTCACTGACCTGGGCCTGTCTACCTCCGTACTGACGGAAAACCTTTCCTCAGGAGCTCTAAACCCTTAATTACCACAGATCACAGCTCCAGCAATTTGCACAATTTTGTTTATATAAAATAATAAGCATGCAAGCTATTTTCTAATGCTAGTATACCAAATTAAAAACTTATACTAAGGTTTTTAATGCTAATCATTTTTAATCATACGAGTGTCCAAAACTCATTTTAGTCTTACCATTATCATATGTATTATTACTTTAAAAATGTTTTTTTTCTCAATCATTCCAACTAAAATGTGATTTCTAATAACTATGTGATTTGTATTATTTAGCCATCGCCGTAACACAAAGTGTAACGGCACCTTCATTTCCTGTTATTTCCACAGCCCCTCACGAGCTCAGGCATTGTCCTAGAACAGTCAGTTATGTGCCATAACAGTCCTCATGTAATGCATTATAAAATTTAATACAACTCACCTCTATAGCGCCCCCTATCATAGACCTAACCATTAACATTCCACCAACTGTGCAGCAAAATTCTATGCCTGAAGACAAGCGAAAAATTATATTACCATTTTGATGCATTTATAACCGTTGGCCAGCAGGGGCGCAAAGACCCCCCCCCCCCCCCCCCCCCCCCCGAAAAATACATAAAAATTCCTTACAAGCACATACTTTGTCCGACGGTCTTGAAATTTTGATCAATTATACACAACATGATGCTGATTATATTGATGTATGAATGACTGTGATAGATGCTACAGCGCTGTCTATGGGAGTGTGCAAAGATTACACTGCAATTTAAAAAAATTACTTTTTCCAATCTTTTTCATATTTGACAGAACATTCCTTTGTGGCCTCCTGATCAGAAAAGTCAATCAGTCTTTCCTGTAGCTTCCATGGTTTTGACTCTCGAGGCTTCTCTAAAACCCATTCATTGTCTATGTGGCTTCCAATTATTCAAATGAACTGAACTCCTAGGTGTTTGGACCAAATGAGCCCAAACTCATGCTGCATCTACACATATTGACCTTTAATAATCAGCCAGTTTTTTTTTATCTGTTGCTCAGTGTCCCCATTACAAGCCCTCAAAAATGCCTTCTTTTCTTGCCACACCAGTCCACTCTGGACTGCCTGAACTGCCCCCCCCCCCACCTTACACCCCCACCACCATCACCATCCTCAATTTCCTGACTTTGACATATAAACTTCAAACACTTCAAATTCTGGCATAGGGCACTGATCAAAAATGTCTATAATATATTTGACCAATTCCAATTCAATCAATCAATCAATCAATCAATTTATTTTTGTATATCCCAGTATCACAACAACAGTTGCCTCAGAGGGCTTCAAGATGTTGCATTGGTTGGTAAAAATAAAAACAGTGAATAAGCATAATGTTAATATGTCAAATCCTCATGTTCTCATTTTCAAATGCACTGCAGCCAAGCTCACTGCTAAATTAACATGATGAAATATATTTTATTTCCTGGCTGCTCTGCTACATCCCAGACGATCTGAGAGGAATTAAACTTATTTCTGCTTCTTTGTGACACAAGTCAGGTTCAGATGCACATAAATAATAAATCAAAAACTATCTGTCTTGTACCTTTAAAGACTTACTGACTTTATTGTATGCATATGTGTGTACAGATTACTTATTGATTACATATGAATATGACCCCCCCCCCCCCCCAGCCGCAGAAGCTGAAAGACAAAACAAAAAAAGAAATGAATAAGTAAGTGAAATAATAACTTCTTGCTGCAGCCCAGGTTCCCTCCTCCTTAAAGTCACATGTAGAAATGATGATTAACATGCGTGGGGCAATCCACATAGAATCACACCCAAAGTGTCTTGTTTTTAGTTTTAATTAGATCAATCCCCACAGTCCTTGACAAAGCCAGATATCAACTGGATCATGCAGCAGAACAGAAGCCTTCTCTGTAATGCACGGCATCCTTTCACCAACATGAACAGTCCGCCAGCTCTGCCAGAAGAGTGTCAACCTTTGTGATTCGAAAAATGAAGTTTGAAGCTATGGAGTCACAGACAACTGACTCTAAACACACTTACTGTAGTTCCTTTTTTTTTTTGCCTAAAAAAAAAAATAGTCCCCGGCTGCGCACCAGGATGGACACCTTCCCACACGGTCCATCCTCACCCTGCTCATTTGATTCTGGGACTGCAGGCTCCACAGGACAAAGGTATTTATTCCGAAAATATGTTCGTTCTAAAATTAATCTTTGGAAACGAAAAATACCCATGGTTTGTTGTACTTTGATGAAGGATATAATATTTTACCTGAATCTGTAATTGGCACCTCTGGAGACGCTGCAGTGCTCCTGCTGTCAACTACCTGTTGTGTTGAATTTTATTACATTAGTTTATTTATTTTTTACACCATTTTATATTAATATTATTTAGTTGTAAACTGACAGCAGCCGACAGTAATTCTCTATACCTGGAGGTGACGCGTGAGCGCTTCCATGCGCCACTGCAGGTTCTGCGCTGGACTGTACAGCAGCTGGAGGTCGGTTGGTATTTTTGGGGCAGCAGGATTACATTTTTCTCGCTGTTTGACCCGTGACTGTTCTGACTCTGATTCAGAACTTTCCTCCTCTTCACTCCAGTCAAGATCGCTGATGTCCGACACGTCTCCGCCATCCGATTCCCCCTCACTGACCTCCTGTATCATTGCTAAAGCTTCTTCCACTGAATATCACTTCATTATGCCTCTTTTCATTGTCTTTCTTTTGGGATTTGGTTGATATTCTTGGCCATCTGTCTGATTGTCTGCTGTCAGAGCTAGCTCCCTGTTCAGATGCGCTCATATGAACCAAAACAAATCAATAGCAGAAAAAAAGCCCTGCAAAGTGCGTCTTTTTTTTTTTTTTTTTTTAATCTTTTTTGGTGGTATAAATTCTTTGTAATATTATGTGTGTCATTGTTAGGACCTTATTTGCTTCAGAAAAACATACAAGACACATATTTAGGAAAAGTCAAAGAATTAGAGGACAGGGGAATTATTTTTAACAGATTTATTTGAATTATAAAAACCCAAACGGTCTGTCAGACCGTCTTGGTTGTTCTAGTGTTAATCATCTGCATTTAGACGGAAAAAGCACTGCGCAACAGTTGCGGGTTTGATGATTCATATTGTGGGTGATATGACACATGGGTGTTTTTTGTCCAATCCCATTGAAAACAATCGTATTAGAAGCATCTGTATTTAAAGCGATTCAGATTCTATCCTCCCAGGTGAAGCGCATTATTCAGTTTCTGTGACATGATGAAAAGATCTCTGTCCCACTTTACAGGATCTGATGTTGAGCAGTCTTCAGCCCTGAGCAGAGTGTTTTGTCCTGATGGATATCTGCTGAAACAGGTCAAACATCTTCACGATGCGATCAGCCGCATGTTCTCTGTAACCCTTCCCTCCACCGGCGAGGCTCCAGACGCTGCGGCGCAGAGCTCAGCCAGCAGCCCGCTGACAGCGGGCGCTCAGCGGACCCCTAGTCCGTGGTGCAACCCGCTGCTTAGCCCAGTCACCACGTCTGGTCCTCCACTGAGCCTCTGCTGCGCGCCCATGTCTCTGGACAAAGACCAGATCAGAAACACGCAAAAAACAAAAAAACAAACAAACAAAAAAAGAAACACTCAAAACATAACAAAAAAATCCTCCCGTCAGAAACAATATAATTCAAAATTATTTCTGTGCATCTATGTTTTCCCGTAATTATTTGGCGACTCCAAGAAATGATATTGGGGTCGGGACAAACGGCTGCACTTGATGCGACATAAGTGCTCAAACTCAAGTTATTTGTACTTATTTATTTATCTATTTATTTATTCATTTATTTATGTATTTATTTATTTATTTATTCATTTATTCATTCATTCATTCATTCATTAACTCACTCACTATAATTTTCCAACACAAATAGCTTCTACACAATCACAGGAGCTCTTCAGGCTCAAACCCAGCAGTCTAAACAGAGGAGGGAGAAGCGTTTAGAAAGAAAGTATTTATTTCATAAGTGATCTTAATGGCACTGACAAGCTGGAAACCTGCCTGTGAGGTTTTCTCAGACAAATGATCATCTTCCCTCCCCTGCCTGCACACTTTCTGCATGAAATTATGACTGGTCCCAGCTGATTCTGTCGACACCTCCCCCTGGTGCGCGACCACACCCATCTAGGCGCAAGGGCAGCGGACCGGTCAGACACCCGTTGACGAAAATATGAATCCGCCTCCGCCGGTTTCTATTCTCTGCGTTGCGCCGTGAAAATACGGCCTTAGGAGTCACCAGTAACCCTGCATTTTGAGAGCGAAGTGCTCTGATTGGCTGATAAGGCATTAAAGCATCTTGGAGATAGGTCGGAGCCATCCCATTTAGGATTTTGTAAGTCAGGAGAAGGATTTTAAATGTAACTCTAAACTCGACAGGAAGCCAGTGAAGAGATTTTAGAACGGGACTAATGTGTTCATTCATTCCCATCAGGGGTGCAAATACTGGAGGCCGCAGTGTGTGGTGTTAAACCCCTTAAGCATAGACCGGCCCGACGGCGGGCCGGTCAACTTCTCCCGATGCATTTATTAATTATTTTGCATATTCCACAGACGTACTATGTACCGTTAGAAAGCTGATATTCTCATGAATCCGCTGGTATAAATCACTTTCAGATGTGATTACCACAGCGGGTAATATAAACACATTTGTCCAACATACAGCAAATTAAGTAAACAGCGCAACTCACCTTTGGAGGCTCATAACTGATCACAGACGATCTATAATCCAGATAATCCAGCAAAAACTGCCACAGTACAAGCGTATGCATCCAGGCAAAGCTAGAAAGTATAGCCTTTTGTCCAAAACATGTCTTGAAATAAGCAAATAATCCAGAATTAGACGCGCCACCGCGCACGCACGCGGCGCGTCTCTCCGCGTGCGCGTCCAATAATAATCCATTTTTTTATCAGAGAAAAACATCCAGACGTCTCTCCCTCGTGCTGAGGATATCCAATATGGCGACTGATCGGTTTCCGTTGCTTATTCGTCATATTTCAACCAATCAAGTGACTCATCCCTCCTTCCGATGGCTAACCAGCCAACCGCTGCCGAAAATGATGGACCCACGTCATCGGTCGTCATCACTCGTAGTCAACGTATTCTGAGCCAATCACGTCAGTAGAAACGTTTGACTGACAGGGCTAGCTGCCAATGAGCTTGCTGAATGGCTGGCTGGCCCGCTAGCGGGAGGTGCGTTCACGATGGCAAAGCCAGAGGTAGGCGGAGCTAGACGAAGTAGACGGCGCAGCCGTGGGGCGGAGTTATAAGTCTGCCTCCAAGTCGGACAACCCTATGTTGTCCATGTTGGTGTTTCTCATGACTCCACTGTGGGGGGTGTTTACAGGCCCGTCGTCCGGGGTGGCAATGCCCCCCCCCCCCCGCCTGTGCCTCCTTGCCCCCCCGAGAGGGGTCCAGCTGCAGACCTCCACTCTCAGGACCCGGAGCTCCACTCTCAGGACCCTTCCCTGCAGACAGCTCACCTCCACTCTCAGGACCGGAAGTTGATGCGAAGCCTTTCAAAATAAAAGCGAGAATATCGGAATCATGTATTCGTACTTCCCCATGAAAATACGGTTTATTTCTTGTGGTTTTATTTTTATGTTTGTAATGTAAATATACGGAGCCCCTAAAGGGACATCAAAAAAATTATTTTTTTAAGTGAGTTCTACGTGCTCACGTAAAGCTTTTACGTGAGCACGTAGAACTTTTACGCGCTCGCGTAAAGTTGTTTACGTGAGCACGTAGAACTTTTACGCGCTCGCGTAAAGTTGTTTACGTGAGCACGTAGAACTTTTACGCGCTCCCGTAAAGTTGTTTACGTGAGCACTTATAACTTTTAAGGGAGCACGTAAAACTCAGCTCCCGTCCGTATGCCCGTATGCTCCCGTCCGCGCAGATTCCTCCAGGGACATCTGCGCACAGCATTGGGTGTACACAGCAAACAAACCAGTTCCGAAGTTAACATTGAAAAGTGAGTCTGTGAAGCCATCAGGCTGTAGCTTAGTCAATAAAAGACACCCAGGCCAGCCTCTCATTTATTAATCAATCATAAAACGGCACAAGGGTGCACTGCCATATGAAAGAGAGATCGGCATTTGTGCATAGCTCCTTTTATATTTTCATGTTATATATAAAGTTAGATCTTGGATTTCTGCTATTATTCTTAAGATTCAAAATTATTCTTACTCTTTATTTGCACATTTCAATCGCTTTGTTGCACCCCCATGTGTGTTCTAGCCTCTGTAACTTGAAATTTCTCCGTGGTGAGATAAATAAAGTCTATTCTATTCTATTATGATATTTATCAATATGATAATGGTATGGAAAGATGAAATCAGGTCTGACATCATGTGCATAAGTTTGAGTCAGTGTGGATTTGCGGTGCAGCACAGAAAAACCTGGCGGAGCGTAATGATAAAGCGAACCTCCAACATGTCGTAAAACACAAGCAGCACATATTCAGTACAGATTCAAAAGTGAATGTATATTAAAAAAACTAATGCTCTTAAAGAATATCTCATAAAATTTCCTCTTGTCGGATTAATAAAGGATTTTTAACTTTCAATAACGGATGGATCCTGCCAAGGAGAGCGCAGTTTTAACAGTGCGCACGCGCTGCTGCAGAGCGCACGCGCTGCTGCAGAGCGCATTTCAGACGCTCAGATCCAGCAGGGAAAGGTGCTGTTTAGCTCCGAAATGGTGTGTGACTTTATTTTGTCCTGTGTAGTTTTAGAAAATAGTGTACTGGCTGATGGAGTTACTTTAGATGCACTGGTGCCATGAAAGGACTTGATGTAGGAACCAGGAGAGGCTCGGACTGGAGGCTGGACGGAGGAGACCGGACCTGAAGAACCATGACTGAAATGTAAATATACTATAAGTTTAGCAAATGATTTATCTAATCAGTGATTTTATTCAGGAAAATAACTTAAAGGAGGTAGTAGAAGTAGTTAATGTAGAACTCAACAAGAAAAAATAGTGGTTTGACAGCAACAAATTAGTTTTAAATGTTAAAAAAACTAATTTTATATTGTTTAATGATAGAGAAAATAATATACATATATCAATTAAAATAGATGGGATTCAAAGGGTACATAAAACAAGATTTTTAGGTGTCATTATTGATAAAGACCTTAGCTGAAAGTCACATATAAATTATATTAGAAATAAAATAGCTAAATCGATTGCAGTATTACATAAAGTAAAAGCAGTTTTAAATCAGTCAGCATTACTTAACTTGTATAAATCACTAATTATTCCATACTTAACTTATTGTGTGGAAATTTAGGGGACGGCCTGTAAAACTTATACACAACCAATGTTCATTTTGAAAAAAAAAAGGCCCTGAAAATTATAAGTAATAATAGAAATAGAGACCTATCAAACCCACTATTCATTAAGTATAATTCTTGAAAATTTGATGATATAGTTGAATATAAAATACTTCAGATATTATATAAAGCTAATAGGAACATGTTACCACGAAAAATTCAAGAAAGATTCAAAAAAGAACTTTTTTATAATCTAAGGGATTGACATTTTTAAAAACCCCAGATTCAGAACAAAAATAATGGAACTCACTGTGACTGTTAAGGGAACCAATCTGTGCAATGCCCTTCAGAAAGAAGTGAAAGAAATGCGAATAATCACAGCGTTTAAAAGAAATGTAAAACTACATTACTGGAAAATTATGCAATGTTGGACACATGAGATTATGTGTCCAACATTGCATAAGTTTATTCTGACAGAATGGAATTTGTTTTTGAATTTTGATTCCAGATGATTGAAATTGGAGACGGAATATAAGCGGTTGGATAAAGAAGAGGTAGATAGAGAAAAAATAATAGGTGTGTGTAATGAGTGTAAAATTCGGTGAAAATATTATGGTGTTTGTAAATATTGTGAAATACGTAAAAATATGAACTGATGAAAGAAGAGGCAGACATAAGTTATTCTTCTTTCTGCTCTGTTTTCATTCATGTATGTATTACTTTCTTTTATGTATATTTTTTGTGTCATCTTTTGAATGAAAATAAATCTATAAATAAAATAAATAAAATGTGATGCCAGTAGCCCAGATTAGCTGACGGAAGATTACATACAGACAGTGGACGTTTAGTCAAACATTTTATTCAGACTTCGACAAACTGTCATTAATTTTGTTCAGTGTATTATTGATTATTGGTTCCCCAGCCTGGTCACTATTGCGGTCAATGAACGGCAGATTTCTGTTGATCTTTCCAGGATCTCTGCCATGATGACGGCTGCTCTCGGTCCAGCAGCACCGCTCGGTCCCGTGTCCTGCTCAGCACCGGTCCGGTACTGGGTGTGTGTGTGTTGGGGGGGCGGGGACCTGGCCATGGTGCAGCTGCTGTATGAGACATAAATAAACGAAACAATAAAAATATGAGCTGTGTAAGTGTGTCAGCGTCATTATTTGCTATATCAGGGTTACATGAACGGACCTATTCAAACCTCAGCTGGTGTCCGTTCATCCACGGTGACGCTGCTCATTGCGGCGTGATCTTCCTCCAGACAAAGTGTTTCTGTCCTCCTTTAATTCCAGTTTTTAGTCATCCACTGAGCCCCTCCTTATTTACCTCCACCTCAGACCTGAGAGGATCGATATCCAGAATCCGGAAAAGTTTCTTTTTTGCCAAAATTGCGGGACTTCTGAACCATGAATATAGCCGTGCCATCCGCTGCCGGTGCAGCTGAATCAAGACCAGCAATCATGTTTGCTGTAGCGCTCCGGAGCATGCGTATAGGTGCGACCTGTGTACACCAATGCTGTGCGCAGATGTCCCCGGAGGGATCCGCGCGGACGGGAGCTTATGGACTGGAGCTGAGTTTTACATGCGCCCTTAAAAGTTATAAGTGCTCACGTAAACAACTTTACGCGAGCGCGTAAAAGTTCTACGTGCTCACGTAAACAACTCTACGCGAGCACGTAAAAGTTCTACGTGCTCACGTAAACAACTTTACGCGAGCACGTAAAAGTTCTACGTGCTCACGTAAACAACTTTACGCGAGCACGTAAAAGTTCTACGTGCTCACGTAAACAACTTTACGCGAGCACGTAAAAGTTCTACGTGCGCACGTAAAAGCTTTACGTGAGCACGTAGAACTCCCTTAAAAAAATAATTTTTTTGATGTCCCTTTAGGGGCTCCGTATAAATATGCTTTAAAAGCAAGTAAACTAACAGTCTGGTTGCAGACCTCCACTCTCAGGACCCTTCTCCGCAGACAGCTCACCTCCACTCTCAGGACCGGAAGTTGATAGAAAATCTTTCAAAAAAAAAAAAAAGAAAAAAAAAGCGAGAATATCGGAATCGCGTACTTTTCATTCCCCATGAGATTACGGTTTACTTTTGGTGGCTTTAATTTTATGTATGTAATGTAAGTATGATTTAAAAAGAATGTGCCAACACAGTCTGGTTGCAGACCTCCACTCTCAGGACCCTTCCCTGCAAACATCTCCTCTCCACTCTCAGGACCGGAAGTTAATAGAAATATGAAAAGGCATGACTATGATCATGAGTACTGTCATGATCCCCTTAAAACAGTATTGTTCTTTGCTGCATTAGTTTACTGCAGATAGTATTTTTGATGTAATTGACTATATGGACAGTTGTTAGACTGCATTACATACTTTTTGAAACATCTGTGTAAATGAAAAAAACTCTTCTACACTGAAACCTATTTGAGTTGTCTTTGCTTCAATAGCATTATTGTAAATGTACAGTTTCCTGCAGTGTTGCAGCTTTTAACATTGTTTTAATTCAACTAATTTCATATAGGCACATGTTTATACGTATATATATTGTGTATAGTGTTTACAATTCTTATACCTCATAATTCATCTAATAAGTCCTCCATATTGTTTGTGCTGTTCTTACCTTGTGTTGTTGGACCACATGGATTTGCCACTGGAGGATGTGAGGACTGATTAAGTTGTGTATTCAATTCACTGGATTACTGAATATCTAGTTGCATGATCTAGATTGCCTATAATCCCTGTTCAGGAGAAAACAGACACAAAACAAACTTCCAAGTTGTTTTATTTTTCTTTGCGCTCGCAGTATGCTATGTACCCTCCTTTGTCCATAATCTCTTCACAAAAGACACACATATCTCCAATGTTGTATAACAAAAACTTAAAAAGCTCCAGAATCACTTCTCTTTCCTCTTCACCAAAATCCAGGGTGGCGTGAAAGAGGTTTTCCAGGTGTTGCACAGCCTCCTCAGTGCATGATGTGTCGTCCATGCTCAAACCGTCAGGCACCTCCACCCTGGCTGCTGACAGCTGTGGGTTCATCTCCACCCATTCTGCTGCTTTCTTGCAGTGCTCCACAACTCGGGCCACCACACTGGTCTAAAGAAAATTAGAAGCGTCAAGTTTTTGTCAAGACATGAAAGGTCAACTCACAAATGTAACAACATGGAAGTGGAGGTCAGGCCCACCTCTTCTTCAGTTGTCTCCATCCCCTGCACAACTGGAGCAGCTGTTTGTTGACAACTTTTCTTCCTCTCTTCAGCCTTAAAAGGCTGTACTGCATTAAATAAAAGCATAGCTCACAAAATCAGTTAATGAATCATGTCCAGGGATGGGAAACCTGACATAACATTGACTAAAAACAACAAATAAATATTGAGACAAAAGGAATGCAGACTGACCTCTGTCATGTCATCCAATTTTCCCTTCAGGCGAAAAAACTGGTGGCACCTCACCTGCCAGAAGGGATTTCGACTTGAATGGAAAATGAGCAAACATCTTGCCATGGCTACAACAGTAGGTAAAACAATTAAAATTACACGCGCTGCCCTGAAATTAGTCAATTCTGGCAATAAGTAAGAGAATGGGAAGACAACAGGACAGATGACGACATTTCAATGTGCAAATCATCAATCATATCAGTTCAATCAAATTATGACATCCTACCTTCCAAGATCAAAGTGTTCCATGAGCATGACACGCCGCCATTTTCACAGGGTTCGCTTGTTTGCCTACAAAAAAATTCAGACATCAAACAATCAATTAGGTTACTTTTCTGAATAAGCAGGTGAACAGTGTGTACAAACACACTGAAAAATATAGTATGCTTACCTTTAAATGAAATGCCACCTTTTTTATGTGATTCTATGTGGCTCTGCAACTTGAACACTTTCAGGTTTGAACTTGAGGCACAGTGGAGAGTGAAACTGCTTGCAGCAGGTCCTGCAGCGTTCGATTTCTGAGTCCACTCTGATAACTGAAATATGCATCTGTAAGAGAAATTACGTCGTGATCAGTAAAACAAAATTTAATAAAAATATATGGTGACTCAGTTTTCTTGGCTTTCTAGCAGGAAGACTGCATGATTAAGTGAGCACTACCTCGTACACAAGACAACTTCGACATGTTATTAATATGCCCCAGACAGAATAATTTCTATCCAAATGCTATTTGCAAACGGCAGTGAAAGCCTTCTGACGTAAAGATAATCACATAGACAAATATAAATAATATACACAGTGCTTTTGTGCTTTCAGAGGCTAATACAATTACCGTGGTCAGCGCTAGCCACCGTTAGCCTAACTACCATTACGCTATAACGGTAAAGTGGAAACTCTATTCTTTTAACTATAAGTTCACGGGGCAATGTATAGTGTGCAACGTCACGTTCTACTGAATTAAGGCAATTTTTGTTTTTATATAACAAAAAGGTGTCGCTTGATATTTACTCACCTTTCCGTGTCCACACAATGAGAAATACGTGCTTCCGGTGTTTTCTTTTCCATTTTTTTAATGCTTCGTATCAACTTCCGGTCCTGAGAGTGGAGGTGAGCTGTCTGCAAGGAAGGGTCCTGAGAGTGGAGGTGTGGGTCCTGAGAGTGGAGGTCTGCAGCCAGATTGTCGTGGCCCCCCCTGGCTGTCAGAGGGGTAATTTTGTTTTTCTTATTGAAAACAAAAGAATTCATAATTTCTTTTGTGTGTCACATTGTGTTAATTCATATTCAGTTAATTGAAATGAATACAATTTTAAAAAAAACAAAATAATTTTAAGTTACGTTTTGGCTTCTGTCATGTGAAGCGTGCCTGCTGCTGCAGGTGCTACCAGGCATCAAGGGGGGCAGACTGCCTCGCCCCCTCAGTCCAAAAAATTAATAAATAAGTCTTCAGTCTATTTGTGCTTAAAAAACAACAGCAAACTCCACTGGCTTGATCAAATCAATATGAAGTGTTGCGCTATTCAAAATTAAAAAAAAAAAAAAAAAAAAAAGTGGAGACTCCAGCTCTACTAAAGGTGAGGGCTGGTTATTTATCATTGTTTTATTACTATTTGTGCTTTTTACCAATGTGATTAATGATCATATGTTGTTGGACACAGTAGAACAGGCCTCTGATCTGTGGATTCTGTCTTTGTGTTGCTCCGTTACTTTTTTCGCCGCCGCTGCCGCCCCCCCCCCCCCCCCCCCCCCCCCCCGTTTGTAGCCGCCGCCGCCGCTGCCCCCCTCCCCCCTCTACATTGGGCTGGAGCCGGGACTGGGTGTTTATTTATGCAAATAAAGCGCGTTGTCATCATCGCGCTTTATTTGCATAAAGCACGAGTGGGCTGGGGTCCAATCTCCTGCCTGTATGAACCAGAGAGGTGGGCCAGGTAGCCGCGGTGAGTTGCTCTCGAGCAGCTCACGCGGCTACCTCTGTGACCGATCTCGTTTGGGTCTCGCGAGTTTTTGATGCCCTACGTAGGTCCTACGTATCAGTGACGCCGGGCCACATCTGGGCGGGGCGGCTCAAAAGTCTTAAAGGTCTGCCTCTGGCTTTCTCATGCCGAACACACCTGGGGTTTTGGGACTTCTCAGATATCTGCTGAGGGATGCACCTGCTGTCTATCCCTGCTCCTCTCAATCTGAGGGCCTTATCCCACACTGAAGCCTGTCTGAAGTGATTTTTTGAGTACTTTATGAGTTTTTGGAGTGAAAATAATGTAAAAACGGGCCAAAAACCAACATATACCATTGTACACTGCAAAAACTGCAAAAATTCAAAATCTTACCAAGTTCAAAAGTCTTGTTATCAGTCAAAATGTCTCATCTCACTTGATTTAAGATAAATTTCAGATACAGAGACTTATTTCTTGGTTCAATATTCTTATATCAAGATCTCGTTTTAAGTAAAATTCACTTGCTGCATGGACAGATAATTTCACTAGTTTTAAGAGTATTTTTCTTTAATTTAGTGTTGATATCTTGTATTTAGGTTATCCTTTTTTGCAGTGTACAGAGGGCATCCAGGGGGTATACAGAGGATGTCCAAAATTGACCCCGCCGGGGCATAGCAGTACATGCGTGAAACACTCATTTCTTGTAGTACTGCTCTGACATTTTGACCTGAAGACCCCAGGCTTTAGCAAAATTGTGTTTTCAAGCTCGCACAGTGCTTCCAGACTTATTTCCAGGTGTTTTAAGAGGGAAAAAATTCAGGCGAGAATGAAATTCATCCTAATTCAGTGTGCTGCAACATAAATAAATCTGTGGCAGTCGCACCTAGAGCAATTCTGACTGCACTGGGTGAAAACACAGGTTGTCAGCTTTCAAATGAGACCCCAACCATGCATGTACTCCAAACAGTTCAAGAACAGCATTCAGTTTACTTTGGGTACGTCTTTAGTTGAACTTTTAGGCGAAAATGGCCCCGAGCTTAAAGGGTTAATGTCAATTTAGCGAGCGTGAGACGTCGACGGCAATAGAAGGGAGTGAAGCACTAACGCGTGCGGCTTTAATTATTATTATTACTATTATTACCATTATTTATCTACTGATTTTATCGATTGATCGATTTATTTTTATTCATTTTATGATTATTTTTTATTAATTTTTTGTTATTATTTTTCCAAGAAAACATAATATATCTAATATTGTAATTAATTTGTTTCAAACCGTAACTTTAATTTTAATATAGCCTAATTGTAATTTTTTCTGATTTTTCTTTCTGATTATATCCTTTTTGTAAATCAATACATGAATCACTAAATCAAACTTAATCTAATTTGAAGGAAAGAAAGAAAAAAGAAAAAGAAAGTGTGTAACTGAATCAACCAATTTATTAATCAACCTATAAATCATCATAAAAATCATCCCAAACAATTAATCATTCTAAAAATTAATGTAAAAAAAATCATCCTAAATAAGCTTAAAAAAATTTAGCCCAAAAAAATCATCCTGAAAAGTCAAGCTCAAAAATCAAAGTTCTGGAGTTTCTACATGTGTGCAGCGTGAATATATGTGGTTATGTATTAGCAGTAGCAACGCAAATGTTAAACTCAAATGGGGAGGGGCGGGGAGGTGATCTTCATCAGACGGCGTCGTCCTCTTCATCCCGATATCGCCATGGATCCTCCAGTGTGCCAGCTTGGTCCTCACCCTCAGGGGTGTGTTCTTCAGTGTCCGAACCTCCGGGCTCAGAGGAAGACATCAGTGGGGCAATTTTAGTCTTTTGAAAAGGTGGTGGTGGATCTCAAGTGTAACTTTTAGTCAAGGCCGAATCGATGGATCTAAGGCAGAGTGCTCTGATATGAGGGACACAGCTAGGGGTGTGCGATATGACGATATAAGATCATTAAGGATTATAACGTCAGGACGATCTCATAAATCAGAAAGATCATTAAACCGTCTATAGGGCATGTTCTCCTCGTTGTTTTTTCACCTATATATAATATTTTTTGGAGTGATGATGTTACCTGAAAGCTTCAGATAATATCAACTAAATATTCCCTCTAGTGCAGTTATCCACATACATAATAGATACATGCGGAGCAACATTAACGATGATTTAAAAAAAAAAAAAAAACGCAGCCAAAGCCAGTGCTGCATTCGGGAAGGCAGCTAACAATGAGCTGAGCTTTTCTGACTGGAGCTGCTGCTGGGTGGAGGCTGTGTCAGGCAAAGCTGGTTTACAACAGGACAGTACGGGATCTACAAGAGAACAGCTGCAATAGAAACACCCAGAAAAGCTGGAGGGAGAGACGCTGAAGCTATCACCGATGCTAACACTAGCTAGCGAGTAGGGGTGAGCTGAATACTTGTTTTAAAAGAGTACTCGTTATGGATAATGCATTTTTATCGAATCCGAGTATAACCCGAGCATTGTCTGTCATTATTCGTACTCGTGCTAATGGGAGCTCACTGGTCTTTCATTCTACTCCGTGCTCGACCGAGACGACAGGATCCTTGTCAGAGAAGCCAATCAGTGCTGGTAAATTAAAAATTAGGTTTTTTTATTTAGTTGTAGCGTGCATTGTGCCTGAGGAAAACCTTTTAAAGTTGAAATGTCGTGCGACTGTGCACGCTCGGGTTTTTTTTTTCGGGGGGTTTTAAGTTTCGTTTTCACTGTGCTGGACCATCCAATGGACTGTACTCAAAATAGTCCTAAGCTTTACTTCTTATTGTCTCATGCTAGCTGTTGCCAAAGCTGTCCGTCCCTGGGAGAGGGATCCCTTCATACTGTGGTTCTCCCCAAGATTTCTTCTCTTCCCACTGGGTTTTTGGAGTTTTTTCTTGCCGGATGTGAGGGTCTAAGGTGGTGGTTGCTTCGTTTTGTCTCGTTACTGTGAATTTGACATATTAACATTATGCTTATTCACTGTTTTTATTTTTACCAACCAATGTAACATCTTGAAGCCCTCTGAGGCAACTGTTGTTGTGATACTGGGCTATACAAAAAGAAATTGATTGATTGATTGAATATCATCAGACAGAATCAGAGAAATCCTGTCCAAATCTAGTCAAAATCATTTTCAAAACAAAGTTCTTTCACAACTGGAGGTGGCAACAAGTTGCTCAGTGAGGCACAAGCAAGAACAATGTCATCAGACACAGAATCACAGAAATCATGTCCAAATCCAGTCAAAATCATTTTCAAAACAAAGTTATTTTCCAACAAGAGGTGGCAACAAGTTGCTCAGCACGGCACAAACAAGCATGATATCATCCAGTATTGGCACTAAAGATATTGGGACAGTGTTTCTGAGAATGGCGAAGCACTTCACTCTCCCGATTGCTCTTTCAACATGAATGCGTGCATTAGCGATCTTCTTGGTCTTGGCGACAGCATCAGCCGTTTGCTGCTCCCAGCCAGAGCGAGGTGGGGGGATTTCCAGCCTTGCATGACGCTGCAGAAGCTCATCTTGAATGGTGGAGCCACGATCTGCCAAGATGACGTCACCTGGATCAACAAGATCCAGAAACCCAGACTCCCTCACAATGTGCTTGTCTGAGGTCCGCTCGCCCCAGCCTTTGGACAAGAAGCTTATCATGCCATTACGGGTGATGGCAACAACGTATTTGGCTGTATTATGTTTTTTGTAATCAGAACACGTCTGTGCCTGGAGCTGGAGATGATGAGGTCGCTGGATGAACACTTCTGTGCAGTCAAGAGTGCACCGCAGTGAAGGGTACTTGGCACCCAGGTCATTGGGGAGCATGTTGGTGATGGAGACGCGGTCAGGCCAGAACACCAGTGGTTTCAGTTCTCGAGCCAGGAACGGGATCCAAGTGTTCACAATGTGCGAACACGTCGTACCACTAATCCCGAAAAGGGTTGCCAAGAAATCATTAGTCAGAGTGAGACGAATCTTCATGAGAACCAAAATCAGTTCTTCTCAGCTGGCAAGTTTCCTTGAAGGTCCAAATTTCTTGGGTGTGGTCCTGAACTTTCGGACAGCCTTCACACTTATGACCTTTTTGGCACCTTTCCAGTAGCGTATCCGGTTTGCTTTTGCAGCTAAATGGCCATGCAAAGTGTCGAGTGTTCTTCTGTTGGGCAAGCCAGTGTTGCAACGCACCTTGAAATCTGTACTGATGAATTGTTTGATGACAGTGGCGCTGGCAGAACTGTTGCGTTTGCGAGTCACAATGAATCTTGAAACTGGGCGTGGCACCACCGTAGAAGGGTTGGTCTTTGGTTCACAAGAATCACCTGTGTGGTAATCATCCTCTGGTTGTGTGTTGGCTGCACGAGTTGGACTGGAAGAATAAATGTGATCTGTGAGTGCTGTCCCAACTGCGGTGGTCATGTCTGTGTCGTCGTCATCGTCCATGCCGCTGGCCATTTCACAGTCTTCTGGCTGTGAGGTTTGATGATCTTCTCCTGAGTGGGAGACACCTCGACGAGTAGAGAGCTTCCGCTGGGCCTTCGGAGATCGATCAGCAGCATATCCAAGCTGAAGCACAGGGTCAGACCACTCTGTTGTGGGTCACCCTTCGGGAAAATGCTTCGAGCACACCCGGGAAAATCTCTTTGGCAAGCAGTTTCTTCCTGAAAAGCAAAGAAAAATGTTACTTTTTGGACCTTTTGTATCAACACTTTCTAACTGTTAAACTCTAGGGTTTTTGGAGGCAAGGTTCACATAAAAACGCCTATCCATTTTAAATCAACAATATATCCACAATTATTAGGCTCCCAAGATTCATGACAAATCCAATAGATGGCGCCAAGAGGCAACACATCACGTACAAGGGCTGAGAGGATTATGCCCCTAATTTTGATCAGAGGAGAGTGTGGATATGTGGAAAATGACCACAAAACGGTAAGGAAATACAATATGTTGTGTTTGGTGTGAATGGCTTTAAGATTTGGTGAAGAAGTGGTGAAAAATGTGCAATATGAGGTGTTGGCTGTGAAATGTGAAGATCGGTTTTCGGGTAGTTTTTCCTGTGACGACAGCTGGTCGGCTCAGAGAATATTCTGCCTAGTGTCATCTTAAAGTGTAGATTTTCTAGTTTCATCTGAATCCCTGTATGTTGGAATGGGGCAAACGGATCTTGTGTTCTATCGCGTTTTGTCTTGGGAGGATGAGGGGGGCGTGTAAAACTGTTGCATATGGATGTCAAAGTCAGGGTTTCCGCCAGACCTTTTCAGTCCGGGCGCCCCTCCTGCACTAAATTGTGCAGCGCCCGGACAAGGGAGAGGAGAAAAAAACCCTCTGACGGTTGAACACCGGCAGCGGCGTTAGCCGCGTAGCTGCGTTAGCCCGCCCCCGGTCCGACGGCTCACACTCGTAGCATTCCCGGTTAGGGTACGGTGTCCAGTTAGTGAGATTAAGGCTTCTTGTGTGAGACACAATCGAAAGAAATCATCTAAGTAGTCACTTTTTACGCATGTTGAAGTGGAAAATACAGCTGTTGGACCCGGTACAGGATCAGTCGGGCCGAACAGATCATTAGACAGAGAGAGAGAGAGAGAGAGAGAGAGAGAGAGAGAGAAAGAGAGAGAGAGAGAGAGAGAGAGAGAGAGAGAAAGCAGTAACTCAAAAAGTATGACTTTAAATTCGTATTATCATGCAAAAATAATTTAAAAAGTAATCTTTTCACGTGTTATTTCGTCCTTTCTGTTGATGAGCTTCACCCAAGCCTTTCTCCTTTCTGGGTTCTTCGTCTCGGTTGGGAATGGGAAAAGCTCGAACGGCGGGGGACAAATGCATTTCCCCAGACCTTGTTTCACCCCAGGGTGCTCTCGGCATTCAATAGATCACCACTTATTCAATGCATAATGGCCATTACCGCAGCCTATAACGACACACACGGGCATTGTTTCGACGAAACAAGCTAGACAACAAGCGAAAGCTATGGCGACAAGAGGTTGTTTATATGCCTTGACCCCTGAACCGGAAGTAAACAGCGGATTTTCGCACATGCGCAGTCGGAACTCCAATGTGGTCTATTAAGTTTTAACGATATAGAGCAGCTCAGAAAACAAGCTGCTGAGCTAAAGACCGGAGAATTCACTCAGCAGGGACTGCGCATGCGCGATTCCTTCTGGAAAAAAAGGTGCGTTTCATTTCCACACAAGAAGGTTTTCTGTGAACGGATTCACACAGGCGCTTCCTGCGTCGGTACAAGACGAACAATAAATTAAACTAACCGTCGAACCAATGATCACATGATCTGTTCTCAATTATTATTATTATTATTATTATTATTATTATTTTTTTTTTTTTTTTTTTTTTTTTTTTTTTTCACTGAAAAGAATTGTTTGCCATGTCGTCAAGTGTTTTTAATCCCGGCCCAGTAGACCTACAGACAGCCTGAAGTAAAATATTAAAATCTTTTCACTTTGCTATTTTAAAAATGTTTGAATTGAGAGAGAGGGGTGAAAGTTTTGGTAAGACCAACATTACATGTTGCTGGGTATTTACAAAAATGGTTATTTGCCCCTCTATGCTTTAAAAAAATATCTTCCTTCACACAAAAAAACCTTCATTCAGAGCAGAATGGATCAATACATGAAATAGAGACTGAATGTATTAATGAGATCATGAAAGAAAGAAAAAAGAATGAATGAATGAGAAATATTGGAACTAATTCCAGAAGGGACACAAGTGGAGATCGCCACATTCTGAAATTGTCAGACTATTCCTCCAGAACAACTGACTCATTTTCAAAGTTTTCCAGCAGCAAGCAGGTCACCGCTCTGCTTCTTGACATGATAGAGTGGTTGTGAATGGAAATGCCATAAATCTAAAACAGCTTGGTCAAACATAAAAACAAACACTGCTTTCACTCTACACATCTTCATGACAGCAGTCAAACTGTAAACACAGGTCAAAAGTCACACACAGATGATGCTTCTGTCTCATACTGAGATGAAAATCTGTCTCCTCCTCTATACAAGCAAAAGATGAAAATCAAATCAAATCAAATGAATTGTATTTATATAGCCCTTTATGTGATAGGGTTGGTTTTTGTTTGATGCATGTTTTATTTGTGGTTTTATTGTGTGGTTTATTTATGGTTTTAGTAAAGTTTTTATTTGCATGCACTTTTACCAACAACCCTTGAACGCACCACAGGCAACACTGATGAGCAGCATCCACAGCAGCTGGGTCTGGGGAGAGACGCTCTCAATTAACAGGATTGGCAGCAGCTGGGGAGGCAGGACCTTCATGTCTTAGGGAGCAGCCACAGAACGAGCGAGGAGGCGGATGAGAAGGACGACCTGAGTCAGCGCTGTCGAGACCTTCATCTGAACCAGGAAGTCCAGACACCTACGGAGACTTCGACTACCAGTCCAGGAAGTATTATTTTCTGAGTGAGGAGCGGCAGACTCACCGTCGACAGCAGGGCCACGGAGGAGCGGTAGACCCACCGTCGACAGCAGGGCCACAGAGGAGCGGTAGACCCACCGTTGACAGCAGGGCCACGGAGGAGCGGCGGACCCACCGTCAACAGCAGAGGACTGGGCAGGATTATAACTGTTTTTAAAATAAACCGGTGTATTTTTTTAACAGAATATTGTGATTTTTAACCTGCTCCCCCTGATCCAAAAGGACCTGCGTTTGGAGTCCTAGGCTCTTTAACCTAGGTGGCGTTGTCGGCATTTTTGTTTAGTGATTTTGGTGAGTTTTTTTTATTGTTATACATGCTTCACACGTCACAATTTTCTGGCGGACCAGATGAGGGACTGGACACAGGAACTCCTCCGGGAGCTCCAGCCACAAAATGCCCCAGAGCAGCCCAGACACACCCACCACGAACCCGGATGGCAATCGGGGACGCCTGCACCTTCAAATTTGTGGTCTGCAGATGGGAGGCTGATTTACAGGCGCTGTCACCAAGTGGGCCATATTGCTCGGTTCTGCAGGAGTCGTGATCAACCAGCACCTTTAAACTAACGTGCCCCGCTACTGAGGCTCGGGCGGTGGGGTTAGGACAGGAGCAAAGGTTGGAACAGCCAGCTGAGGCCCTAATTGGGGAATGCCCACATGTTGAAGTGAGGATGGGGGGAGTTAGCATGACGGGACTGTTGGACACAGGCTCCCAGACGACGCTGATGCAGCACAGTGTTTTCAGTCAACACTTCCCAGTGCATGAGGTTAAAGAGCTCCCAACTATGATCAGACTCAAAGCTGCAAACGGCCTTCGTATCCCTTGTTTAGGCTATGCCATAATGGATTTTGTTATTGAAGGCCATGAGGTAGCCCAGCGAGGAGTATTCATAGTGGAAGATGAGTTCTCGTCTAATCCCCTCATTGTAGGCATGAATGTAGTATGAGCATGTTGGGATACAGTGTTTCATAACCCTAATGGTCCAGCGTCTTTGTCCTGTCAGAATCCAAAGTTTCAGAATGCCTGGAGAGCTGCTTTCGCTCTGTGCTGCAGGACTGAGGTGACCTCAGAAGATGGCTTCCTGGGTTATGTCTGGCCAGCTCGCCGCCAGGGGATCACTATACCAGCCAGAAGCGAGGTTGTGGTGTGGGGCCAGGCCAAAGTCGGGCCACGAGGGGGTGACTACCATGGGCTCGTAGAGGCACTCCAGGAGCCCGGTGCCATTTCTGTAGCCCGGACTGTGGCTGTAGTCAAGCAAGGCCGACTCCCTATTCGCATCCGTAACCTGCATGAGTTTCCAGTCTCCATAGGACGCTACCAGAAACTGGGCAGGCTGTTCCAGGTGGACGAAACAGATGTTCATGGAGCGCGTGATGTTGACCTGAAACTTGGTCCTGATAATGTGGTGGAAGTGAGCGTGGTGGACGTGTGCAATGGGGTGAAAGAGGACCAGGCCTTTGAGGTACTGAAGTTGGCTGACCGACCGGATGTGGACCTGGACGAGCAAGGTCAGCTGGCAGCTCTTCTGCAAAAATGGGAGAGTGTCTTTTCCACCCATGAGGAGGATTTTGGGCGAACTGATGCAGTGAAACACTGCATCCCCATGGGTGACGCAACTCCCATTAGGGAACGCTTCCGACCCCTGCCACCCTTGTTGTATAAGGACATGCGAGCCCTCCTGGCAGGTATGTTGCAAAAAGGCATAATTGTTGAAAGTTCCAGCCCCTGGGCAACACCTATTGTCATTGTGAAGAAGAAAGACGGCAGCTGGAGGTTTTGTGTTGATTATAGGAAGCTGAACGCTGTTACTCAAAGATGCTTTCCCACTTCCTAGGATTGAGGAGACCCTGACCTCGATGACCCAGGCAGAGTGGTTCTCCACACTGGACCTCGCAAGTGGCTACTGGCAAGTGGAGGTGGACCCAAAGGACCGGGAGAAAACGGCCTTTACAACCCCAATAGGTCTATTTGAGTTTCAGCGCATGCCCTTTGGCCTTTGCAACGCACCCGCCACGTTTCAGCGTTTGATGCAGCAGTGCCTCAGAGATCAGATTACAGACTCTCTGCTGTCTACTTGGATGACATTATTGTGTATTCTCCCGACTTTACCACCCACCTTAAACATCTGGAGGAAATGTTTGAGTGTTTGTGGAGGCATGGCCTGAAGCTTCGGCCTGATAAGTGTAAATTACTCCACCGACAAGTGAAGTTTTTGGGGCATGTGGTAGACCAGAGGGGAGTGATGCCAGATCCGGAGAAAGTGTCCGCTGTGGTTGACTGGCCAGTCCCCACCACAGCCAAAGAACTGAAGGCCTTTTTAGGATTGGCCGGGTATTATAGACGTTTTGTCCCTGGGTTTGCCAAACTTGCACGGCCTCTTAACTCTCTCTTGGTTGGCATTCCGAATGATAAACACCTCAGTTCCCGCCCCTTAAGTTGGTCTCCCGAGGCCCAATTTGCCTTTGACAACCTGAAGAAAGTGTTGACAGACGCCCGTTTTGGCCTATGCTGACTTCTCCAAGCCCTTTGTCCTGTACACGGATGCCAGCCATCAAGGGTTGGGAGCAGTGTTGGCTCAGGCCCAGGAAGGTAAGGAGCGAGTGATTGCATATGCCAGCCGGAGCCTGCATCCTACAGAACGTAACAATGCTAATTACAGCTCGTTTAAATTGGAGCTCCTGGCATTAAAGTGGGCAATTGCAGAGAAGTTTAAAGATTACCTGACTGGAGCACAATTCATTGCATATATGGACAACAACCCTGTTTCCCACTTACAGTCTGCAAAGTTGGGTGCAGTGGAACAGCGCTGGGTGGCCCAGTTAGCCCCATTTAACTTCAAGGTGAATTACCGTGCTGGAAGGGAGAACACCAACGCAGATGCCCTCTCCCGGTTCCCTGTGACTTGCCCTTCATCGGAGTGGCCGTCCACCAGCACTGCAGGAGTGGTTGTGTCGGCTGCGGTGGGGCAGGAGGAAGACCGTCCAGGACCGAGTGACAGCTGAGTGGCAGAGCAGCAGGCTGATCCTGATATTCAGACCGCCAAGAGGTATGTGGAGCAGGGATTTCTCCCCCGCGGCCCTGAACAGAGCACCCTCACTGTCGGAGCCAGGAGACTGTTAAAGCAGTATAGAGTATTTGCAGTCACGTGACCCGGAAGTTGGCAACCGGGGGACCGCCGCCATGTTGGAAGGAAAACAAACAGCGATACGCGCTGTCATCCATAGAGAGTAGTGCACGTTCGGTGTTCTTTAATGTTGAAAATGTCGACTGATAAGGAGTGTCGGGATATTGTTGTCAGATCAAGTGGACAATCTTGACGTAACACACCAAAGACCGGTACCGGGAGAAACTACAGATTTCAGGCTGCAGCAGGACCCGTATGCACGGCTGAGACTCCAGAACTCCCGTCTGCAGGATGCGGATATTTACCGTTTTCTAATCGACAGTTCTTCTGCGTACAAGAGTCTGGATTCCTACAAGTATTTTTTTTTTTCTGGCTTTGTGGGAGCGCTGGGACAGTACCGAATCGGCAACACGGACAACGTTCCTGTAAAGTCTAAGGTGCGTATCTGCTAACTTACATGTCATTGTTAAACTCCAGGCCAAAATGGACTTGTTCATTATGTAAATAGTCACAATCGGCGCTTAATATGTTCGTTTCTAAGGAAAAACAATCATCAACAACACTGAAATGGTTCTAAGTTGTTGGCAATACAGAACTGTAATTGTTTATTATAATGCACTTCCCACATTTCACACATTGTTGTCTTAAAAGACAGTTTATTTAACAAATTGGTGACTGGAGACAGCAGCCGCAGTAACTCCTGGTATTTTATAAATCAGCTGATTGCTTTTTTTTTTTTTTTTAACTCTGCAGAGTCAGGCTGAGTGAAGAACGGAGCAACACACACTCTGGTTTGAACACAGCCGCAGAGTGACAGCAGCCAGGACCTCCCAGAATCCCTCCTTACCTTTACTGAAGAGAATCTCCTTCCCAGAATCGCACAATTTCAGTTCTGAGGCAACCAGGTATGAACACTGTCCCATCACATCACTTCACTTGTGTCCATTTTGTGAAATTTGAAATACTGATATTGAAACCACAGTGACAAATGTCTTGCACATGCTCATGAATAATGGTCAATTTTTTAATGACGTTTCTTCTCTGGATATTTGGATGATACAAGATAAGTAGTACATAAAACTGGTAATAACATATGTGGGGGAACTTACATGGGAGCATAATATATTGGAGCTTGTTTGTCCTTTCCAGTGATATCTTCAATGTGTTTATAAAGGTTTCATTGTTTTAAACTTTCAGGTGGGGGTGAGACCATGAAAACACAGCCCTGTCACAGTTCAAGAATGTTGTGCAGCAGATCCACCAAGAAGCTGACGCTGCAGTGGTTGAAGACGCCGGCCTGCACATCCTGCCAGAACATCCACACTGAGGGGCCTCTCCAGATGTCAAGATAAAATGTCATTGTTGTGGGCAAGGGATCCTTGAAATCAAGTGTCCCTACTACAGAGAAGATGACAGAATTAAACAATTTGCAACTGAGAGGCCATTCTGCTGACAAACGATATTCTCAAGTCTCCATGTCTTTGATAAGCAGATTAATAAATGTTCTGTAATGTTTAGAACTAAAAAAAGCATGTGACGAGAGAGAAATACTGATCTTGTGTGGCTTATTAACAATGACATTTATTGCAGTGTTTGTCATGTCATTCTTTACATTCTTTGGGGTTAAATGTCAAACAATAAAATACATCTGTACTTCCAAGTCTCCCTATCATTTCTCACCTGTTCTAAAAAAAATGTTCCTTATGTCTGGATTCCACCAGTAAGCATTTAGCCATAAAAACAGTGACGAGAAAAGCATAACTTTTCCCCATCAGCTTTCGTTTCCGGGTCCACCACTGTCTCTGCTGCTGTGTCTTCAGGCTGGGGACATCCTGAAAAGCTTCATGCAGGGTTAACACACTCAGGCAGCTTCAGTGTGTCTTTGAATTTCCCTTCTTTTTTTTGCATCCTCTCTGTGCATGTAGCTTTGAAGAGCTCACTGTCTTCGTGGTTTTTTGGAGGATGGCAGGTGTTGGAAGATCGATGGTATGTATGCAGGAGAGACGGGAATCGCTGCTGACAGGTCCTGAATAATTTAGAAATGGGGGAAAAAAGAAAATCAACATTAAACAGTGCATAGGCCACTCAGATACCATTATGATCACTGCTAAGGCTGATGTACCGAGTCCAGATTACTAAATTAATATGGATCACGATTAGTTTCGTGATCCATATTAATTAATTTGGATCAAGTTAAAGCTGGGCGGCTTGCAGCTTTGCAACTACATGAGGACATTAAGCATGTGGGTACACATTAGTCTGGGTGCAGAGGAGATCCGAGGGGAGGGGGAGAGAAGCGAGCAGAGCCTCGATGAAGAGAGGGAAATGACAGGTTGAGGCTCCGATCAGCACGGACTAACACAGGATGGACAATTCGGAATGCGTTAAACATATTTTTGAAGAGACAAAGTAGTTTTCAAACCTGCATATTGTTTGCGGATCTATTTTTGGTCTCAGAGTGCTGCCGTGGCTGGTTCTGCCGTCTGTGCGAGGTTTACAAAACAGTACTAGATGAAGAGACGCCTGATCGTATCAATCATCGGTTTAACAGAGGAAGAGGGCAAATATATTAAAGCACACACACCTCGAACAAAACGTTCCACTGGTTCTTTTCTGGTCGCCACTGCTCCGTTGTGCGTTCCTCACCAGCACGCTGGAGTGCAGCGATCCACTTCTCTCTCCATTCCACATCGACCGGAAACCTGTGAAACGGCGATCCTGCCTTTTTCCTCTCTGTAGTCGCTACACTCAGCTGCTACACAGCTAGAACCATTTTTTTCGCTACTTTGATGCAGACTTCTCTGCCGAACACACCAGAAACACAGTGGCGCTCCGGGTTTGTTTTCCTTCAAAATGGCGGCGACATCCCAGCATGCATTGCGAGGCCGGGTGTGTAACGTCAGCTGCAAATACTCTATAAGAGACTCTGTGTCCAGGAAGGGATTCTGTGTCGCTGATTCATTGACTCTAACACCCAGGAGCAAATGTTCCAGGTTGTGTGTCCAGGTCCCCAGCGTTGAGACGTGTGGAGACAGTATCATGAAGCTGCAGCACATGCCGGAGTAAACGGACATTAGCCGCCTTGAGACGGCGTTTCTACTGGGTCGACATGGAGAGTGAGGTGCGGGGTTTCCAGTCTGGGTGTGTTGTTTGCAGCCTGCAGAAGGACAGAGCAGAACCAAGAGCTTCCGTTGAACCCGGTTTCCGTTACGTACCCACTGGAGGTAGTAGCTCTTGATTTTCTCTCCCTAAGTAGGCCGGCGACTCGTATCAGAACATTTAGTTATGATAGACATGTTTACTCGCTATTCTTGGGCTGTGCCCACTTGTGACCAGACAGCAAAACCACAGTGCATGCCATCTGGTCGCAAATAATACAGACATTCGGCTGCCCCGCCCGATTCATTCTGACTAGGGTCCAAATTTGGAATCAGACCTGATGAAACACTTTGTAACCTGGGGTGGCTAAAAGTAGGACCACCCCATACCACCCTGCAGGTATGGGCGGTAGAGAGGATGAACCAGACTCTGCTCAGTATGCTCCGTACCTTGGAGGCTGAGAAACAGAGTAGGTGGCCTGAGTACTTAACAGAATTAGTACAGGCCTATAACAACACAGTGCACACTGCTACCGGATATGCCCCGTCCTATCTGATGTTTGGCCGCACCTCAGGTTGCCGGTAGATATCGGGTTGGGCGTGGTGCAAGAGAAGCCAAACCAGGGGGTGGTAGGCTGGGATTGGGATCACCATAAAAAACTGACGTATGCTTATGACTTGCACGCCGGAGGACAGAGGTGGGAGATTGGAGCCTGATCAGTCATCTCTATGCCATGTTTTTGCTCTGACCATGTACCCACACCAGGTGAATCTAATCAACCCTGCACCTCAGCTTGTCTGTGGTACATGGTCAGAGCAAAAACATGGCATGGAGATGACTTGATCAGGCTCCAAATGTCCACCTCTGCCCGAGGATGACCAAAGCTTCCGAACAGGCAAACTTCGTTATGATGGGAAGGCTAATGCTACCTCCTTGTTGGTAGGTGAGCGGGTGTGGGTTAGGCACCGGAACAGACAGGGCCAGGGAAGCTGCATGGTGGGTGGGACCCCGAACCCCACGTTATACTGGCAATAGTGGAAGATTCGGGCCTAGTGTATCGGGTGAGGCCAGAGAAAGGAGGGACGGATAAGGTTTTGCATAGGATGCCCTGAAAATTTGTACGAGTACCACGCCACCCCCCAGTCCCACGACCCCACAGCCCACCAGGGAGGACTGGCTGAACTGAACATGAAGAACCAGTGCGGCGGTCTGATAGACCGACTAGGGGAGTGCCGCCTCAACGTTAGACCATGACGCTGTTGCAGGGACTGCCAATGTTTGACCATGGGGGGATGTGATAGGGTTGGTTTTTGTTTGATGCATGTTTATTTGTGGTTTTATTGTGTGGTTTATTTATGGTTTAGTAAAGTTTTTATTTGCATGCACTTTTACCAACAACCCTTGAATGCACCACAGGCAACACTGATGAGCAGCATCCACAGCAGCTGGGTCTGGGAGAGACGCTCTCAATTAACAGGATTGGCAGCAGCTGGGGAGGCAGGACCTTCATGTCTTAGGGAGCAGCCACAGAACGAGCGAGGAGGCGGATGAGAAGGACGACCTGAGTCAGCGCTGTCGAGACCTTCATCTGAACCAGGGAGTCCAGACACCTACGGAGACTTTCGACTAACCAGTCCAGGAAGTATTATTTTCTGAGTGAGGAGCGGCAGACTCACCGGTCGACAGCAGGGCCACGGAGGAGCGGTAGACCCACCGTCGACAGCAGGGCCACGGAGGAGCGGCAGACCCACCGTCGACAGCAGGGCCACGGAGGAGCGGCGGACCCACCGTCGACAGCAGGGCCACGGAGGAGCGGCAGACCCACCGTCGACAGCAGGGCCACGGAGGAGGGGCGGACCCACCGTCAACAGCAGAGGACTGGGCAGGATTATAACTGTTTTTAAAATAAACCGGTGTATTTTTTAAACAGAATATTGTGGTTTTTTAACCTGCTCCCCCTGATCCAAAAGGACCTGCATTTGGAGTCCTAGGCTCTTTAACCTAGGTGGCGTTGTCGGCATTTTTGTTTAGTGATTTTGGTGAGTTTTTTTTTATTGTTATACATGCTTCACACGTCACATTTACACACAAGAAGTGACCAAAGTGCTTTACAGTGAAATGAAAGCAATAAAATAACTAAAACAGATGGTACAATCCAAAATTTTCTCCATGATCAATTAAAAGGAGCTATGAAAATAAAAACAGATAAAATACAATTAAAACAAAGTGCCACTGTGCTACTGAGAGTTAAAAACCAGCCTGAATAGATACGTTTTCAGCCAGGATTTAAAAAGGCCTAAGTCAGTGGAAGGACTTTCAGATACTGTTCTTACATAAATGTAGACATATTATTGCCAGAGTTTCCAGCTTCCTTCCATCCAGACAGACATGTCTGTGGGAAGCCAGTAGAGGTTTGGAGCCTACAGGTAACAGACACTTCAAATCCCTCCTCATTTCTTGCTCTTGAGTGCATTGTAGGAAGATATGTGGTAAACAGAGCCACTGTGCAGCTAAGTTACAACCTTACACGCGGAAGGTGACTGTAGTCATGCTTCTCTGTACAATATTTGAGATTTTAGACATACATATATTTTTCTTTGTAAAAGAGTTATGTAGAGGTATGTAAGAGCAGATTACGTGTGCGTGAGTGAGCATAGTGGAAAAGGAAGTGAGTATACTGGAAAAGGAAGTCCATCATTTATTGCCCTGTGATGGGCTGAGTAAGCTCCAGTGGGCGGGTCTTGGTCAGATCAGTAAACATGCATATATGTCATTTATTTAGGAGAATGTATGTATGTGAAAGGAGAATATATTGTGTGTGTGTGTGTGTGGAATGAAAATTTATGTATATGAAAGAAGAAGAGAAGAATAGACTTTAATTAAGTAGCGGTAATGCTCCTAAGTTGGTTGCCACCACTGTAAAACCCCAAAAAGAAGAAGACTTTAGTTATCTCACCATGGAGAAATTTACCATTACAGAGGCTCATAGAACACACAAGGGCTACAAACAGTGAGGAGATGTGCTAATTAAGAATGAGATAAGTAATAGAGCAAATCTTGATAATAATAATAATAATTATTAGAATAATAGAATATTAACAGAAATCTAGAAGAAAAGATCACAACATTTTATCATGACTTTATATACAACCTAAATCTAAAATGTATCAGGGGCTATAATATGTACAAACATGTATATGTTTAAGTGCAGAGAATGATGTGTATAAATAAAGTGACCATAATTGCTTATGGGGGTTATAAAGTGACGGTGATTACAAGATATAATGTCCAGGGTTATTGCAATATTCTACACAGTAGAATTGTCCAGTCTCACAGCAGTGAGGATGAAGGACCTGTGGTAGCGCTCTTTCCTGTACTGAGGGTGGCTCAGTTGAGCAGAAGGGCAAAAGCTCGCTTGATCTTGATTTTCAGTATGAGTACAGACCGTGAAAGAGGGGCCTCACGATCCTTCTGACTTTTCGGGTTTTAAGCAGGAGGTGTCAAAAAAGTTACCACAGGGATAACTGGCTTGTGGCGGCCAAGCGTTCATAGTGAATAGTTCATAGCGACGTCGCTTTTGATCCTTCGATGTCGGCTCTTCCTATCATTGTGAAGCAGAATTCACCAAGCGTTGGATTGTTCACCCACTAATAGGGAACGTGAGCTGGGATTAGACCGTCGTAAGACAGGTTAGTTTTATCCTACTGATGATGTGTTGTTGCAATAGTAATCCTGCTCACTATGTAACGTTGGGAGCAGCAACATGTAATGTTGGTCTCACCAAAACTTTCACCCCTTTCGCTGAAGGAGCAAAAGGGGAATATATGTGTGTGTAAGCATGACTATACATGTATGTGCAAGGAGAATATGTGTGTAAGGTAAATATATATGTGTGTTAGGACAGTATTTGTGTGTGACAATACATGTATGTGAAAGGAGAAATATGTTTGTGTGCAAGGGGAATGTATATCTGTTAAAAAAAAAAAAAAAATGTATGTGTGCGTGACAAAAAAAATATATGTATGTGAGAGGGCCAGAATGAATTATGTCTTGTACGGCCCCTAATATATCAATCAAACACCTATTCTCCTTACTCTTCTCAGTACCAGTGATGGATCATGATCATGAGGTGAAGTTGCTCATTTTTCAAGCACACCTTTTGATGCCCATGCTGGTAGGAGTTTCCTAAATTGCATGGTAGCTTTTTCCAAATAGATTATCACTGAGCCGCAAAGAGGAGGTGCAAGCAAAAAAAGACAGCAAGAGGAAGTGGGATGATTGCCCTGAAGGATGCTGGCGTCCGGTAGTGTGAATATGTTGACCTGGCTCAGCTCTACTGCTGATTGTCAGGGCAGATGTTTCTGCGAGCCCTCAGGCATGGCTGTGATGGGGTTTCAGCAGGTTTGCTGTGGCTTCTTCCCAAGCAGCTGCCAACTGAAGTGCCACTCAACATCCAGCGCAATGGAAAAAGAATCAAACTGGGCTTGACCAGAAGCGATTTGGAGGGGGGGGGGGGGGGGGGGGGGGGCACTTCACCCCATGTGCAGTAACAAAAGGCTGGTGGCAGATGGTGCCAGTGCTTTTCAAGATGGTGTGTGTCTGTGTGTGTGTGTGTGTGTGTGTGTGTGTGTGTGGGTGTGTGTGGTGGCGGCAGTAGTAGTGGTGTGGTTGTAAGAGGGCACGGTCACAGGATGCAGCTGCTGCACATCAACGTGTTCTACTCGCAATTAGAATTACTGCAGGCATCGGAAAGCCGGGACAGAGACTACAGTTTCAACTTGGTTTATTGTACAGAGTGAATACAAGTGTTCAAGTAAAAGACAGAAGGAACTCAGAGAGTGGTAGTTATTTTGACAAAGTTTCTCAACTTTTCTTGGGAGAACTGAAATGCCATCTTGCTTTGTGAAGAGAAACCAATATATGGGGAAATAATTAGATTTCCTCAATCACACACTCACTCACTCACCTCAATCACTCTGTCCTGTAGAGAGCGATAAATTCGATCCATCCATCCATCCATTCATTTTCTACCGCTTATCCGGGGCCGGTCGCGGGGCAGCAGTCTCAGCAGGGATGCCCAGACTTCCCTGTCCCCAGACTCTTCCTCCAGCTCTTCTGGAGGATCCCAAGGCGTTCCCAGGCCAGCCGAGAGACATGGTCCCTCCAGCGTGTCCTGGGTCTTCCCCGGGGTCTCCTCCCAGTGGGACATGCCCAGAACCCTCCCTAGGGAGGCGTCCAGGAGCGATAAATTACATATGGTTAATTACAATCTGGGCTTGACATGTCCTGGACGAAATTGTTTTCGCCCACTTTTGTCTGAGATTTGGGTATTTGCCCTGCTTCAACGAAAAAAAGAATTTTCTATTCTTCTAAGTACTTTTTTAGGATTTTATTTCTAACAGTGTGCAACATCTCATTTAAGAAATGTTTCTGTACTTACCGAAAAAAAAACTGTTACAAAATTCATCCATTATGTTATGTCCAAGATTAAGAGGATCTGTTGTGTACATTATGGCTTCTTATTTCACTGTGTATCAGATGCCAAAGGTCAGACTGAATTCAATTGGTTTGATTTTTAGAGTTGGTCATAATTTTTTGACACTCCACAGCGGTTGGCCAAGAACTTGGTGGCAACGTCCGCTATAGCCTCTTTTCCACCGACCAGTTCCCGGGCTGAACCGGGGCCTGGGGCCAACCTGGTTTAAATCCAGGGCCTGGAAAACCCCACTTTGGTTTTCCACCGCACTGCGGCCACGGAGGGGGAGGAGGAGGTGGAGGTGGAGCGATGTCATCACATCATTGCAGAATGTCAGTACCAGTGGCGGCGGGTGGCGAGGGCAGTGGCGGGAGCGCTTGTTTTGTCTGCCTACACCGTGAGTGTCGGGCAGCATTAGTTCACTTCCACATTGCATGAGCGCTCGTTTCCCACCCGCGCATTCCAGGCAGGCAGTATTGAAGAAACCAGTTTATTGAAAACGAGAATCTGGCACTCAGAGAGCGCAGACCTCACAGCTCAAATCAGTCACCAACAACAATAAGAACACCATATATAGTAAGAACATTTTATTTCTCCCCAACACAACAATGTATGGGAGAAAGCTGTTTGTTGCATGTTCATATCTCAATGTGTTTGCCTCACAGTGACTGACACTCCGGAATCCCCCTGTTTTTGTCTGTTCTGGATCCTGGTATCCGGAATACTTCCTTGATCTGGATCAGCAGCTGATATCACTTAGAGTCATTGAGAACTTACACTGCAATTTTTTGCTGAGCCCCCTTGTCATTTATTGTTGAATTATGCCCAACTATGTCAAAGACTGCCCTATCTCTCAATGATAAAGAATCCTTTAAAAAATTTCCTGGATCCAGACAGTGATCTGGATCATTACCAAATTTAATGGATTTCTAAGTTAGCCCAAGACCCATCTTTCCACAAGTTTCATTGCAATCCATTCATAACTTTTTCCGTAATGTTGCTACAACACCAAACAATCAACCAATCAACAAACCAACAACTGACGTGATTGCATAATTCCTTTTCCTCCTTTTCCTGAACTGGGTACCAAATTACTTTTTTGACTTTTCCTTTTCCATTTTGATTTAATGTCATAATCTACTCCAACATAACAGCGTGTTGAGGTGAGTCTGGCCACCAATGGTCGCTTTGCAACCATCTAATATCTACTTCAATAATGACAAAGTTCCTACTTAGCCCATACCTAAAGTTCAACTTTAGATGAAGATATATTGAAACTATAGTATATTTGTGCCTCATGTTTGGGTATTCTTGTCCTGGAGTTGTGCTTATTGATTTGACAGTAGCCTACATTTTCACACATATCCGTTTCTCTAACTTCTAAGTTCAATAACTACAAATACAGGTTTGCAGAGTAGCAGCGTGTTTATAGCTGCAGTTCTCAAACTGGGGTCTCTTTATTCTCAGTAGTTTTGCAAGCCAGAGCTTGGGGGTCCATGAAAAAATGTCAAATAAGCTGATAATAATTAATAATGATGCTGTATCAGTCAAAAAAAAAAAGTGTATATCTACATGTAAGTAGCAATGCACCAATAATACACTAATCACTCATCACTCAATCCCACAGCTATGGGACCAATGAAAACTCTGACATGATTGAAGCAGATCACTAAATCGTGATCATTACTCCTCATCACACACCAGCTCCTGCCGCTACTCAGTATTTTTAGCTCGTGATGATGGAAATCTATTTAAATTGAGCCTTGGTGACTTGACAGGAGAACAAGAGGGCAGACAACACCAACAGGACCCAAGCGCCCCACGTGGCCGCAAGGGGCACAGGGTGTGACAAAACTCACCTACATTTGTTTCAAGTGACTGTGTGAAGGATGGATAATGATGAGGTAATGAATCAAATGGTGGCTAAACAATGTTATATCATGATGTGACGCATGCCGTAAAGCAGTCCGCACATTTGGAGTTTTTTAGTGTGCAGGGTTCCTACCACCCTCCTCACAGTTGCTTAGTCCAAGTGAAAGCAATACTGACGCCCTCAGGCCGTGACAGAGGGGTCATTCAACTAGTTGTAAGTCGATGTATCATCACAAAAGATATTAAAATGTTTTATTGAGGTTGAAAAGTTCCTTAGTGTCGCTTTAAGGAGGCAACAGACGCTCTCTGTGAAGACTTTGCAGACCACTTCAGAACTAAAAATCATGGACATCAGGTCCAGTCTTTTACCTCAACAGTTTTATCAGTGAACCAGCTGAACTGTTGTCCTAGGCCTGAGGAAACACTGGACAGTTTTGACCTGGTTGACGCGAGGACTCTTGGTCGAGTTTTCTCCCAAGTAAAATCTACAACCTACCTTTTAGATCCCATCCCCACACCACTTTTAAAAATCATATTTTATGAATTCCTCGAGGAACAGAGTTTAAATATCATGATTGTTCTCTTAGACGGGTGTCTTCCCCCTGCCTTTAAAACGGCGGTGGTGAAGCCCCTTCTGAAGAAGAGCAATTTAGACCCAATTGTCTTAACAAATTACAGACTGTATCCAACTTACCATTTTTAAGTAAGGATTTAGAAAGACGGTTTTACCAAAGTCATGACTTTTATGATAAATCAAATTTAGAAAGACTTTTAAAGATTTTAAATTATATCAGGTGGAATTTGGACAATAAACAACTCACAGTGATGGTTCTACTCGACCTGAGTGCTGCTTTTGATACAGTGGACCATCACATTTTAATAAATAGACTGAGACACCTGGTGGGCCTCTCTGGTACTGTTCATAATTGGTTCAGTTCTTATCTCACAGATCGATGTTTTTATGCAAGTATGGATACATATTCCTCAGGAACTCATGAAATTAGGCGTGGGATTCCCCAAGGCCCTTTTTAGGTCCCATACTTTTTAATCTCTACATGCTTCCACTTGGGGACGTCATCAGGATACACGGCACCAGTTGTCATAGCTACGCTGATGATGCTCAGCTGTACATCGCCGTGTCGCCTGATGACTCCGGGCCAATAGAAACCCTTTTTAACTGTATTTCAGACATCAAGTCATGGATGGCAGTGAATTTCCGACAGCTCAACCAGGACAAGACTGAGGTTTTAGTTATCGATCCCTAAGGCCAGAGGGACAGACTTTTACCAAAATTACAAAATCTTAAACCAGCACAATCAGCTAAAGACCTGGGCGTGATTTTTGACTCTGAGCTAAATTTTATTCCACACTTTAAAAATATAACTAAGATTGGATTTTATCATCTTAAGAATATAGCCAGAGTCCACCCATTTCTCTCTCAAGCCAGTACAGAGGTACTAATACATGCTTTTATCTCCTGTAGATTAGATTACTGTAATGCCTGGCTCTCTGGTCTTCCCAAAAAGAATATTTCAAACCTCCAATTATTACAAAACTCAGCCGCACGCGTGCTGACGAGGACCAGGGGGCGGAGCCACATTACACTGGTTTTACAGTCGCCGCATTGGCTCCCTGTCCGCTTCAGGGTAGATTTTAAAGTTCCTTTATTAGTTTTTAAATGTCTTAACGACCTTGCTCCTTCTTATCTAGCTGAGCTGTTTTTACCGTATCGACCCTCGCGGGCCCTGAGGTCCTCTTGGCAGCGGCTTACTGTGTGTTCCTAAAGCTAGAACCAAGACCCACGGCGAGGCGGCTTTAGCCACTACGGCCCCTGCCTGTGGAACAGCCTGCCAGAGAACCTCAGGACCGCAGAGACTGTTGATATTTTTAGAGGAAGGTTAAAAATACACCTTTATGAGCTGGCGGCATGACCAATGGAGCCACCGAGGGGCTCTGCATAAACGTCTGAAAAAAGTTGGTAACACTTTACTTGAAGCACCCGGTATAAACACATTATAAGTGTTTATAAGTAGTTATAAACACTCATAAATGATCACAATGCTTTATAACTCACTATACAGATAGGATTAGGGTTGGGTTAGGTCCTGGCATTGTGATCATCTATGAATGTCTATAACCTAGCTACACGTGTTATAATTAGGGGTGCAACGGTTCAGTTAGCCCACGGTTCGGTTTGTATCTCAGTTTCGGTTCGGTTTCGGTGTCGGTGATTGCAGTAAAAAAAAAAAAAAAAAAGTTGGACTTTCCAAAAGATTCCTTTTATTTTGCTTTTAAGAAAACTAAATTATGACAGTGCCACAGCAATGTGTCTACCTGCGGTGCGCCGCTGCCGTTCACGTCCGTTTTGTGTGCGTGCGTCAACGCCCACTGCACGCTGTTCTGGCATGCGCGAGATGTTCAAGATCCCGCAATATACTGAGAGTACTAAAAGCCGGAACAACAACAACACAACAACAACAACAACAACACTCATTCATTCGGTCGTTTCTTTGCCAGTCTCTCAACTTCCACAATGAGTCTCTCTTCATCCATGGCGATAGTTTAGCTGCGCATCCGGAAGTAAACACAGATCCGACCCACTCCGTCTGTGCTGCGCGTTTAACTCAATTACCCTTTCACAATAAAATAAGCACACAAACAAACTGTATAAGGGGACAACATTACCACTACATGGAAAACAAACCGTATGATATTTTTTTTGACTCCACAAATGTATTCAATATTGAAATATGCACATCTTCAGTTTTTTTTGGATATTTGTAATGAGCTTTATTTATAACAAAATGCATAAAACAATATTGTTACAAATAGGATGTATAACTACATGACTAACCAAACCTTATGACCTGGCACAATATAAGTACTAAGATTTACAAAGGCACTGAGTTAACATCTCTGACAATAACCAAAAATGTAAACGTTCAAATTATTTAATTTTGAAAACACGGACGTTGTGTCAGTTCTCTTTCCTGTTTGGAGCTATCCGAACAGCAGGTCTTGACGCGCTTGCGTGCAGACGTGGCGAAAAATAGGTGGGACGCATATTTTTATCCTGGACGCGGTTGAGCGCGCCGCTCGCGTCGGCGACGCACGCGAGCAAACGCTGGATGTGGAACTGCTCCCGACCAATACAATGGCAACCTATTTACTGCGGCCAGCGCAACGCAGCGCAACGCAGCGCAACGCAGTGCAACGCAGCGCAACGCAGCGCAACGCGGCCGAACGCTCCAGAAACGCGTGCTGTGGGATCCGGGGGTTAGTCTTAACTATTATTTGGCTGACACATGTCATCAGGGTTAGGTTAGGTTATCAAAATAAAATACAATATAATAATTAATGTGGGAACAGCAATACTGTGATGATTAAAAGATAACAATGACAATAATAGTCATAATAGCAATTATAAAATTTAAATATAATAAGATATTAATTATACGAACTGTGATAATAACGTGATAATAACATATAACAGTACAATATCACAATAATGCTGATCAGAATCACACAACCATAATATCAACAGCAATCAAGTACAATATACATCCTTAAACCACATCTCCATAAAAATCTGAGAGTTTATGACTTCATTCATTCAGTTTATGTTTGTGTTCCTCCTGTATGATGTTTATAATAAACTCGATCAAAGTTGAAAACTGATCGATTTATGGTCACTTCTATGCAGCACAGCAGCGTGAATGGGGCGTCTACGTATATGACGTGTTCACCCTCTAGCAGACTCACGTGACAACAATGCTTGTTTTCGTTGGTTTTTGACTGACAGGTATGTCAATCAATCAATCAATCAATCAATTTATTTTTGTATAGCCCAGTATCACAACAACAGTTGCCTCAGAGGGCTTCAAGATGTTACATTGGTCGGTAAAAGTAAAAACAGTGAATAAGCATAATGGTAATATGTCAATATTTACAGTAACGAGACAGAACAAGCAACCACCGCCTTCGACCCTCACATCCGGCAAGAAAAAACTCCAAAAACCCAGTGGGAAAAGAAGAAATCTTGGGGAGAACCACAGTATGGAGATCCCTCTCCCAGGGACGGACAGCTTTGGCAACAGCTAGCATGAGACAATAAGAAGTAAAGCCTAGGACAATGTTGAGTACAGTCCGTTACGGTCCAGCACAAGAACCACGGATCCCAGCAGTAGAACCGAAGACAGTCCACGGGCAGGACCGACAGGAGTGTCCTCCCGGTCCGGACGGAGCTTGTTCATAGGCCCTCGTAATAGTGGAGTCAGCAACTGAAACTGGAGAAGACTCCCCCTCGAAGGGGGGGACAACAGGTGAAAAGGTATGTGACAGGCTTGTGTGTGATTTGTCTTGGTTCCACAGCGGCGGCACGCCAGACAAATTTTCCGGTAATTTTTTTTTCAGTTACTTGGGACCGAGTTGATCGGGGGTCGGGGCCGAGTTGGTCGGGGCCGTGGCAAAAGTAAACCCTCGTCGTTATAATCCACAGGGAAAACGAAATGTCCCCATACCGCAGATTTGAATGAAGCCGGTGCTTCTTCAAACTCTGGTGTCTTCACAACCCCGAGAGGGCAAATTGCGAACCCGCAGATCAACTTCAACTCTTGTAAGTACTGGCATGCCTCGAAACTCAAGAATCCGGATTAATTTGACTTCGATCCAAATGCGGTCTACCCAAGCGGCTAGATCCCCGGGTTCGAGTGGCTCTCCTTCTCCACCTGGACCGGCTAGAGCTAGCGGTAACGTCATTAGCACCGTCGCCCCAACTTCAGATATGGATTCGGCAGACTTTGCAATTACCGAATTACTGGCTGCTCTCCGCAAGGAGATGGTAGGGGTCTTCAAGGCTGAGCTGCAAACGGCAATGTCTGAAACGATATCCACAATAAAGTTGGAGTTCTAAAGTGTCAAGATGGATCTAACAGCTGGCCTAGCTGCTACAAAGTCGACGTGAGTGTGCTAAGCTGCACTGTGACTGAGATGGAGGAGTCGCTGTCAACCTACAAGACGACGTGGTGCTGCTTAAAAGTAAGGTGGAAAGCCTGTCTACCAAAGCTGTTGCTTTGGAGAATAAGTGTGAAGATTTAGAGAGCAGTCTCGTCGCAACAACATAAGAATCGTCGGGTTATCTGAGCAGCACGATCCGGTCACCACTACCTACATCTCCACGCTGCTAATGGAGGCGTTTAAGCTGGATAAAGAAAATGTCATTGATTGTGTTCACCGATCATTAATCCGCAAACTCAAGCCTGGAGAACGACCACGTCCCGTGATAGCTCGTTTGTATTATTATATGGACTGCGCCGATATTCTGCAAAGAGCTAGAATCCAACAGCGGATCACGATTGGGGATTCTACTATCTCCGTCTTCCCTGACCACACGGCCCGCACGGCAAGGCTTTCAATGACATCAGACGTCAGCTCAGGGACATCCCAGGCATAAGGTATGAACTGATGTATCCTGCTACTCTTCGAGTGACAACAAGTGGAGGAGTCACTGAAGACTTCACCTCTCCGGCTGAGGCTGCAGTCTTTCTGAAGACTAAAATAATAATCAAAAAAGAAAAATGCTTAAGGTCGCGATAGAAGACTGATCTTTATGTGCCTTATCTGCCTACACACAATCATGGACAGTGCATTTTGATTTGAGTTGCATCAGAGTTGAGCTTTGTATACAGAGAGGCAGAGGCTCAGTTATTTTTGTTCTGGTTTTCAGAAGGTGGACACTTTATGTCATGTCTGTAGTTGTGTAACCAAGTTTGACTCAGGTTCACATAGTATATTTTGAACGTACACCTTGAAATTGAGATTAATCTATTTTGCAGGAGCTCCGGTTTGAAATGGTATTGAGATGGCTGTCAAGTCAAATGCCTGGGGTCGAGCTTTTTATTTTTTATTTTTTTTATATTTTTTGTCTCCATTCGGTGTCTGCACCGGTACCCTATCATTTGGGGATGGGGTAATAGTAGGTGCAGGGGTTGGGGGATTGTTGCTGTTACTTTTGTCACTATTCCGTTTTTTTTTTTTTTTTTCATCTTTTGTATGTCCAAAGTTTGTGCTCTCATTGGAGGAGGAAAGCGAATTATGGTGGCAAGCTCGTATATGATATAAATTAAAGACGCAAGCGGCATTGGTCGGTACCGAGCCTCCTTGCCAGCCTGCGACTGAGATGTCCACCCACTGATATGGGAGTTGTTATCATCTCCCATCCACTAACATGTAGCTGTTAGCATCTGTCATCCACTAACATGGAGCTGTTAGCATCTCTCATCCACTAACATGGAGTTGTTAGTATGTACCATCCACTAACATGTAGCTGTTAGCTTCTCCCATTCACTAACATGTAGTTAGCTTCTCCCATCCACTAACATGTAGCTGTTAGCATCTGTCATCCACTAACTGGAGTTGTTAACAGGTCCCATCGTTAACATGGAGCTGTTAGCATCTGACATCCACTAACATGGAGCTGTTAGCATGTCCCATTCACTAACATGTAGCTGTTAGCATCTGTCATCCACTAACATGGAGTTGTTAGCAATTCCCATCAACTAACATGTAGCTGTTTGCATCTCCCATCCACTAACATAGAGCTGTTAGCATCTGTCATCCACTATCATGGAGTTGTCAGCATGTCCCATCCACTAACATGGAGTTGTTAGCATGCCCCATTCAATAACATGTAGCTGTTAGCATGTCCCATCCACTAACATGGAGCTGTTAGCATCTCCCATCCGCTAAGATAGAGTTTTAGCATCTCCCATCCACTAACATGTAGCTGTTAGCATCTCATCCGCTAACATGGAGTTGTTAGCATGTCCCATCCACTAACATGTAGCTGTTAGCATCTCTCATCCACTAACATGGAGTTGTTAGCATGTCCCATCCACTAACATGGAGCTGTTAGCATCTCCCATCCGTTAACATAGATTTGTTAGCATCTCCCATCCACTAACATGTAGCTGTTAGCATCTCTCATCCGCTAACATGGAGTTGTTAGCATGTCCCATCCACTAACATGTAGCTGTTAGCATCTCTCATCCACTAACATGGAGTTGTTAGCATGTCCCATCCACTAACATGGAGCTGTTAGCATCTCCCATCCACTAACATGTAGCTGTTAGCATCTCTCATCCGCTAACATGGAGTTGTTAGCATCTCCCATCCACTAACATGTAGCTGTTAGCATCTCTCATCCACTAACATGGAGATGTTAGCATCTTCCATCCACTAACATGAAGCTGTTAGCATCTCCTATCTGCTTTTGACAGTAACTGAATGAAGGCACTGAGTGTCAGAGTTTGATTGACAGCTGCTGTCAGCTGTGTAACTGCACTGCATGCCCATATATGGGTGGTGGGCCGTCAGGGCCTGCAAAGCCTTCTCTGCTGGCCTAAAAATTATCTGAATTACAGACTGATGTAAATTATATTTTGTCCATAATAATTAATAAATGATTCCAAACGTATGTTCCAGTTCCTTTCATAGTTTCCCGTGGTCGCGCTGCTTCCAGACATGTTTTTTTCATATTAAATCATTAACCAATCAGATTTCAGGCATCATCTGTTGCTAGGGTCAAGAAATCTGCCCGAGGCCTTCGCTATCCGTTCCTGATGGCGCAGTGAAGTAAAGTGAAGAGTCAAACAGACAGTTGCTTCAACCAATCAGACAGTTGCTTCAACCAATCAGATTTCGAGTTGGCGACTCAGCGCCTTCTAGCTTCTGACAACAGCATATCCAGGTCCTCTGATTTACATTCACCAAGAGATACAGTAGGGGGCGGAATGCACCTAAGTTGTTGGTCGCCTACCTCAATTATTCCAAAGAAGAAGAAGAAGAAGACCTGAAGAGAAAATAAAACTTACGCCAGAAATACCACAGGGCAAGCTGGACTTTAAGCCCTGGCTTTATGGAACTGAAACGCACGGATAATCTATTTGACAGAGCAGTTGAACTCTTTTTGAGGAAGGAAAGGAGGATGGATTTTGTTTTCAAATAATCGGGATTTTGGTGAGTAAAATGTTCCTCTTTTCCTAAATAATATTGCTGTTTTATTAAGTTGTTGATGCTCATTGTATGTGCACAGATAGGAGAATTGTGCACTTCAGCAAAGGCATTTATTCTGGCTGCACAAGTATCTATCTGCTGTGCAACAACTCTTTATGTGCATATCTGCATAATAAGATTTTTTTTTGTAGACAAAATAGTTATTGAGAGGTGGATTGGTTCAGGCGGATCTGTTCTGAAGGCCTTAGTGTGAAATGCACGGTCCCACTGATATATGGTAATGTGAGTTAGAGTGGGGGAGAGGAGAAAATAAAAGCTCCTGTTTGGGAAACAACTGCTCCTTGTTCCTTTCCTGTTTGGCAAAACTGAACATAAAATCACGTTTGATAGGAAATTAGTTGTCTTTCAGTTGGTGAGGCTTTCAGAGCAGTCAGACTTTTAGTTTGGACCGTAGAGGCCTCAGTTTGTGAGAAGCGCAAGATTTTTCCCCATCCGGCTCCATTATAACTGAGAGCAAAAAAATGCAGAGCGCACACCGTTTCATACCTGTAAAAATTAAAGATACATGATATTTTCCCCACTTATGCTACATCATCTTGTTCGGGAGAACCTGGTGGAACTTTGCGTGTGCTCAGTTTGTTGATAGGAGTCACGGTTTAGCTGCAGTCGCCACTTGTTCGAGGTGCTGAAAAAAGGTGACTTTTTTCCTTTTTTCCCCATTATAACGGATGAGGGCCGGAGCAAGGCAGGATTTCAGATTTCCAACTTTGAACGCTAATAAAATCCACACCGTTAGACTTTTGACAAAGTTGTTCACAACTTTTGTAGAGAAAATTGTCCTCTTTCACGTCGCGTTACTCTTATGTCTGTACGACAAACGGTCTCGGAGGAGATAATTTTTTCGTGAGGCGTGACTTTGAGCAAAATTTTACTTTGAAAGGGAAATAGCGGACTTCCTGTTGGATTTAGGTCAGGGGTGTCAGCGCGTGAATTTTAGATCTTGATGAGACGAACACGTCAACATTGGGTTGATCTCTCTGCGACATTCCTGCGGGCCGTTGCGCCTATTTTACTGTTTCTAGGTGGCGCTAAAGAGCAGATGAGGTCAATTTTTCCATTTTACAAAATTTTTCGCCGGTCATGATGTGCGTGCCAAATTTGGTGAGTTTTCGTGCATGTTTAGGGGGTCAAAATTGCGTTTGTTTTGGCGTCGGAATAATAATAGCCATGATGCATGATGAACAAACACCGGAAGAACAACAGAGACCTTGCCCTCTGGGCATGTTGGCTGAAGGCCACCATGCCCTCCGGGCTCGGTCCCTAATAAACAAACGAAAAACAATAGAGACCTTGCCCTCCGGGCATGGTGGCCTTCCCTTCGGGCTCGGTCCCTCATAATAGAGAACGACAACGACGACGACGACAACGACGACAATAAACGAACGAAGAACAATAGAGACCTTGCCCTCTGGGCATGGTGGCCCTCCGGGCTCGGTCCCTAATAAGAAGAAGAAACGGACGAATAACAATAGAGACCTTGCCCTCCGGGGCTCGGTCCCTAAAAGAAACGACGACGACGACGACGACGACAATAAACGAACGAAGAACAACAGAGACATTGCCCTCCGGGCTCGGTCCCTAAAATGAGCACACTATTTAACCCAATCATATGGTAGAATCAACCCGGACTAAAATTGATTTGACCCATTGATTGGGTTAAATCTGTGAATCCAGCTGTTGGGTTAAAAAGACCAACCCATATTGTTGGGTAAAAATAACTACTGTTGGGTTGGTCCAATGTTGATTAACTGTTGGGTTAAAAAATAAACCAATTTGGGTTGTTTTTTACCATTCATTTTTTAGGGTGTAGTTTGTAAGTAACTTAAAGTAACCAAGTTACTTTTGAAAGAACAGTCCACCCTGGACAGAAGAAGACAGGGTCCATCCTCGACAGTTGAGGACAGAGTTCATCCTGAACAGGAGAAGACATGGGGGTGAGGACAGAGTCCACCCTGGACAGAAGAGGACAGGGGCCATCCTGGACAGGTCGGTGAGGACAGGGTCCGCCCTGGACAGGAGAGGACAGGGGGAGACGACAGGGTCCGCCATGGACAGAGGAGGACAGGGTCCATCCTGGACAGGAGAGGACAGGGGATGAGGACAGAGTCCACACTGAATAGGAGAGGTCAGGGTCCATCCTGGAAAGGAGAGGACAGGGGGTGAGGACAGAGTCCACATTAGACAGGTGAGGACAGGGTCCGACCTGGACAGGTGTTACGGAGTTAAAATCATGCCAAACACTTCAAGTGTCCAGTCCATCACAGCACACACGCACAGACAGACAGACAACCACACACACTCATATTCACACTGAGGTTCAGTTTAGAGTCACCTGGTAAGATGCATGCATTTGGACTATGTGAAGACACACACACACACACACACACACACACACACACACACACGGGGGAACATGTGAACTCAACATAGAAAGGCCCCATCAGACATCAGTCAATAAAGGTGAGTGTGAAAGTAAATCAAAATGAGTTAGTAAGCATGTGAGTGAGTGAGTTAATGAAAACCTTTATGACATTAAGAAAGCAGAACTGGACATGACAATGTTAAGCTATTACTACTTCCTTTCTTGTCATTATCAGTGTTACTGCATGTTACTTGGTGATGTGTGTGTGCATGTATGTGCATATATGTGTCATGTTGGTGCAAGTCTACCAGGTGTGAATGGTTGTGTTTTAGTTTGAGCTACGTTCTTAAAGGAGGGCTGTATCATGCTTTTTTTAGCTCGTCCAAACCCTAGAAATGGCATTAACATGGTAATATTTCATTTTTGCCTAAGGAAAAGTCATTTGTGAGAAATAAAAGATTTTTTGGGGCTAATTCTGAAACCCGGAAGAGGGAAAACGCTCTGTTTCACTGAAAATCCCGCCTTTCCCCACTGTGGACTTTGACTGACAGCGTACTTCAACCAGTCGGAGCTTTAAACAAATAGTTGGCTAGCTTAGCTCTTAGCTCTGGCTTCTCTACACGCAAAGACACGTGAAACCGTCTTTTCCTGTGAGAAACTCACCAAGCGCAGACCCTTCAGACTCTTGCTCTTGTTTGACTGTTGCTTTCAGACGATGGTTAAAGTTTATAAAAGCAGCAACGCTGATTGCCGAGGGCCTGCGGGAGGGGAGGGGGGGCTCAGGGGAGCCATCTTCTCCATAGTGACGTCAACGTGGGAAACAGAGTGTTTTCGGGGTGCGGGAGGGGCTGCCTCTCTGAGGCAGCGAAACACAAAGAAAGCTCAAACATGCAGGCACGAAGGAAAAAAATGCTTTGGGGGTGTTTTTGGGTGAGTACATAACTACATAACAAGGTAAAAAACACAAAAGTGAATTTTGCATGATACAGCCCCTTTAAAGCTCGTGTCCGGAGTGTCGTTCGTTTCCAACGTATGTATCATTTTTCAACAGAGCTTAAATGTTTTCAGTCTGGTTCGATACTACACTATAATATTAGCATAAAGCAATATAATAATGTAATTTATGAGCCCCGCCTTCGTCTCATAGACCCCCATGTTATCCGAAAAAGCGCCGGTCAGCGTCAGCCAATAGAGTTCGAGCTTCCGCATTCTCGTGTTTTCAATCAAAGTGTGGAGCAGCCAGAGAGCACGGCCGCTCGCCCAGCAGAGGAGAGTTAGCTCTGCAGCAGCCCCGCTCACCTCGGATATATCCACCGTCTGCTGAACATCCACCGTAAACAGCTGAACATGGAGGATGCTGCAGGACTCAGAGGCTCTCATTTTCACTCAACGGATAATAGTGTGCACAATTAAGGGGGCGTGGCTTGGTCGCTCATGAAAGTAGAGGGAGGGCGGAACCTCGAGACATTGGATTAAAAAAAACCTCTCTCTTTCAAAACTCCGGACACGAGCTTTAAGTTATCATTTGTTTTGTTTACCTTTCATTATAAAACTTGAAAATCAATATTCAATATTGCGGAAAAAAAAGGAATAAAGCAGAACTGAATGAGACACTTGTCAATGAAGTCCCGACTAAAGTTTCCCACTGATTAGAACTCCAGGATCAAGTTTCTCCAGCAGTCTGCTGGCATGTCTTTGATATATTGTCGCCATCAGCTTTTGACTCAATGCTCAACTTCTCAGATGTCATACATCTGTCTGCTTGTAGCATTGCAGCACAGAAACCAGCAGGTTTACATAAAGCTCACCTGGTGAATTTGGTCTGTTGCAGTTCTTTGGGTTGCCTAAAGGCTGCAGCTCATCTTGCTCCAGAACACAGACAGCAGTCTGGGTCAGGAACAGTATTACTATTGCAACAACACATCATCAGTAGGGTAAAGCTAACCTGTCTCACCACGGTCCTCGACAGCTGGACCCTGCGCAAGAAAACACACAGGTCCCCTGATTAGGAGGCTAAATATCGCAGTTTCACTGTGCAGATGCTGGACAGATAGTTTTTGATTTGGGTGCATCATATAACTTATTCAGAAATGGGTACAGCACAAAGAACCTCATTACAGGTTGAAATCACCTCTAGAGCCGTGACGTTCAATGAATGAGTTGTTCGATTGAACGACGAGGGTTCCTAGCGCAAATTATTCAGGCTTCCTTCACGTGTCTCCTGAGTGCCTTATGAGTCCAGCTGTCACCGCTGCCTTCAGGTGAACAACCGAGTTTCAGTTTTCCGCAGCAGCTCCAGTCACCTGAACGCAGCAGCTAGCTAGCGGAGGAGGAGTGTCTGGAAACTGGAGAGGAGCCGGTGTTTGGAGTAACTGATTCCCTATTAATTGGCGACTGGGTTTCTTTCACGCTCTTTGTTGCTGGTAGATGTTGAAAACCAGACAACAAGCTGTCAGCCGCCCGGACCTGTGGGGGTCCCGCTATTTAATTAACACCACTGCCTCTGATTCCAGCACGAAAGAAGTCCATCACGGGTGATTACGGTTCCCCCACTTTTTTCTTTTTTATACTAAAAAATCTCTATTTTAAACGATCCGTGTAGTTCTGGGCTGGATAAACACACACACACACACACACACACACACACACGCACACACACACACACACACACACACACCATAAAATGCTCAGTCAAAGGACATGTAGCAGCATTTGAAACTCTTCTCTGGGGACGATGATAAGGTAAGCCACAATGTATTGTGTGTCAGAAAAACATCTCTTATATCTGTGAACTGTGAACTTCCCAGATCACCGAGATTGTCTCCTGAATGACAAAACTATGGGTCCCTCATTTAAAGAAATATCTCTTTAGAATATTAACAAACTGGTATAAATAACATGTGCAAGGACAGTTGTGAAGTGTTGGAGAGATCCCCATGTCCCCAGGCTGAATATGAGGAAGACTCAGATGATAGAAGCAGCAACATACGAGAAGATGTTGGGAGATTGAACAATCAAACTGATATAACAGGGGTGCGCATAAGCGGTGCGCTGGTGCGCACCAGCGCTACAAATTTAAAAATGCGTACCTGATGAAACATTGTAACGCTCATTTGCGTACCAAGATTTGGGGATAGCAAGGTGCGCATCTGTGTGCCGGATAGGTCAGTGCTCACCCATGCTCACCCGTGCTTACCGTCGGATCCGGGGGGACGGTGCTCACTCAGAGCTTTCTTTTCAGGTGTAATGTTCTGCTGTTATGAGTAAATGACGCGCATAATACTTCGGACTACTCTGTTTAGTCTACACTCCTGTGCCGGGGTACGGCAGCCACACAGGGACAAAAAGCTCGCTGCGCCTCCCCTGAAGCCCTCTGGCGCCCCCCCTGGGAGGCATGCCTCACACTTTAAAAACCGCTGATTTAAAGGTGCATTAAGGCGGTTGCACGTTTTATGCGAAACAGCGCCCCCTGCAGGCCTTGGGCGTAATGCAGCTTAGTGAAAAACTCGTGCCTGTGGCTTGCGTGCACGGGAAAAGAGGAACTCCTTCCTCGCTTGTTTGTAGTGCTCGAGTAAAATGTAAGTTTCTTCTACCTGGTGGAGTCTGTGTGGAGCTGTGGCAGTGCTAGAAGCCAGTCTGTTCTTACTTTCTGGAAGATCCTGCTCAGAGATTGTTGCTCACTAAGCATCTGGCGGAGTAATGGCGGACAAAACGAAACCTAACCAGCTGGAGCGCGCATTACGCCATTCCGTTCAATTTCTCCCCCAAAAAAAATTCTGGTGCCGGACCGGCACTGGCAACTTTCAAGTGACAATTTAGCGCTGTTAGCGGTACTTGCAATGAATATGTCAGGGCACATTGTACACATCATTACAAATGTGTAACACATTTATGGAAAATAAGTATTTTTAAAGTTGAAAAACTCCTTAATGCACCTTTAAGTGATAAAAAGCAGACACTGTACGAGCACTTTTATTTTTTCAGAGCTTTACACACCGTTATATTTTGTGAAAGTTACAAGGTTTCTAAGGGACTATGCAACATTGTCCACGCATTCCTCTATTTTGTTCTTCCTGTAGGTAGGCGTGGGAAAAAAAATGTATTTAAAAATGTGAGCACCAAGCAACAACCCAAGGTTCTCCCCTGAGAACAAGACAAAAAATATTATGTGCACCTCTGGATATAATCAATGAACAATGGGATATTTTGGCAGATTTAGAGACAAAAAGCTAGAATGTATAAAGACAATACTGATTTGATAAAAATGTGTTGCATCAATGTCTTTTCTTCCTTCAAAAACTTGCTTTTTGTTTTAAGTTCTGTTTATTTGTTACTATAAAAATGAAAACTTAATAAAATTTGAATTACAAAAAAAAGAAAGTCAGTCTTTTGAACAACTCTCTCAAGAGGCAGCTCCCTTCAGAGAGCCAGAAATCCCAGCTGGAGTCGCCTCTGTCTATGGTCCGTGGCAGCGGAGCATGTTGCTGTCTGGCAAAAGATTGTGGTTTCCGGTTCATCATAAAATTGTCATTTTCTTGATATAACGACAAAAATAACTCAGATCTCGAGAAAACCACTGAAATTAACTCGTTATCAAAATGGAGGAATAAAAAAGTATTTAAGCATGTCCTTTTAGGGCTTCAGTACTTTCCTGGTCTTGAGAAGATAATCCTTTCAGAACAGTGAAGACAGCCTTCTGTTTGCTCCTCTACATTCGGTTATCTCTGTCTATGTAAGATAATTGCTTCAATGCTTGTGCAAAGTGCTTGTGTGAGTTAATGTTTTGTAACTGTGCAGAAAGTTTGCACAGCGCGCGGAAAGTCTCGCCATACTCAGTTCTTGGAAAATGTTGTCTAGACACCTGTTTCGCAGAAATACGTTTGGTTCATTCTGTTTGTGCAGAAGAGGCGGAACCCACCCTCAAGGTGTGAACAGAAGTGAACCAAAGTTCAAGAGGATGTGGACCCGACAACCCAGACTCTCGGGTGTCGCTGAAATGTTTTTAAATGTCTGTGGGTGGATGCGCCCACGCTTACCCATGTCTATGCTTGCTCTCCCAACTCAATAAAAAGCTGAGGACACCAGCAGGGGGTCGGAGACAGTCTGTGAGAACATTGTACTCTCCCCCATCTGTAGATGCAGCCAAAACCCAAATCTCGTCTCTGAGTGTTCACTGTTTGGATTGTTTAACGTTTGAAGTGTCTTTGAACCCGACAGGTCTATAACACAGTTAACAGTTTACACCAGAAATTGTGTTGGAGCCAAACAAGGGAAAGTGGGCTGTTAATAGGATGGTGCTGTGGGTATGTAAGGAGAGGTGTCCTCTCATGGTGCAGAAGGATGTTGACCCCAAAGGCCAAAAAGCTTTATGACCGCTGTCTTTAAAAAATTGGTGACTTACTGGGAAAAATCAAGCAGCTTTATTTTTTACCATGAACACAATCAATTATTTCTGTCAGCACAAGAGAAACAGCAGGTTGCCTTTATGAGCATTTCCACATGATTGGTCTGGTATCCAGGAAGTGAAAAGAGTATGTGAGCCAGGTGGCATCCCCTCAGTAGCGAATATTAGACTGCGCTGCTTGTTGTGTTTACAACGGATTTAAAATTTGTAATCCTGGTACAAAAAAAAAGAAAAATTACTTACAGAGAGCACATTTCCATAAAAGTCTCAGATTATAATCTCTACATTTTTTTCTTGGTTTCAAGTGATCATCAAGAGTGCATGTTGTGGTCTTTCCTTGTGTTTGAACTGACTTCCTGACTATTCTTTCCTCAATTTGTTTGCTATAAGATTATTTTAAATAATGTAAAACTGAATGTATTGCCACCAATACGCCTTGATCGTTAGTAACGCTGTTATTTTGGTGGATGTATAATTGCATCATGGAGAGCATCTGTGGTTCATGTTTGCTCAGAGGCTTTGGAGTCGCCAATGGAGGAAGATGAGGGGATGAAGGGGTGGGGGCCTGCCTCGAGTTATTGGCAGCAGAGTTGTGAATGTCAGCTCATTCATCTACATCAAGCGCACAAACCAGCCGCCAAGGTGAAACGCCTTTTCCTCCGCAAGCGTCTGTTCTGTGTGGAGGAGGGACTAAAACTTCCTGAAACCAGCACACACACACACACCCACACACACACACACACACCACACACACACACCGCGTTCCTCCTCCCCGTCGCAGTGACAGTCTGCAGCTGTGTTGCGCGCATTATAAAGCAGAAAGCGAGCGGTTCTCCCTCCTCCTCACTTGGGATCGTGGAGCTCCGATCAGCTTTGCGCGCGCGCGTCTATCAGACACTGGGGACCCGCTCACAGCTATGACCCAGCCGCCGTTTCCTTTACCTGGATTAACTCCGATGTGAACCTGCTGTTTGCGCCTCCTCCGTCCTCCTCTGTTCCTCCATCGCCACTCTCCCCCAGCGGCTTCACGTCCAGCAGCGGAGCTTCAGCAGGAACTAACCTGACCGGCGCCTCCGTGCTCCAACCCTCAGCTTGTGCGTGCAGTCATGGGGTGCGTGATTTCCTTCTCGCGTGGACATCTGAGGCACTCAAGCGTACTGTGAGGCGGACGCCAGGTGGATTTATGGTCGTCAAAGGTCTTGACTGTTGGCCTAGGGAAATAAGTGGAAGTTTGAGCTCCGGGAGGATGCGGGTGACGAGCTTGTGCGCCGTGTTCCTCCTGACGCCTGCACTTTGTCTGGTGAGTTCATTTCTCGTGCCGTTTCCGAGCTCACTTTAACTTTTGTACTTTATGGCAGCGATACAAAGCCTTAAATTCAGTGTTATTTCATCACTCGGAAGGGACTTTTCCGATACCACCTTGCGTTTTCTTCACGCACGCATACCGGGACCCCTCTGGGCAACAGCGATCAAACATGTAAAGCAATTCAAACTTTTTATGTACACTGTGACTTGCTATGGGTGTTCCTATAAAACTTCAGCTCCTATTTAACATATTTCAAAATAGCAAAGCATGAAATTCCATCACATCTCCTCAGAAATCTCGATTTCACGCTGCGCAAATGGTCACAAATACTCCCAAGAACGAATACGGGATGCTGAGGATGACCCCCAGTGTGCTTTGTGAATACAGGAGAAATGTGGTGACAGGGACGGGCTGTGGAATTGTCTCGTGGGGGCGCCCTAACAAGGCACAACTCTCCTGTCACTGTCAGGGTGAGCTGTCGGCTTGCCTGGAAACCACAGACCGGGTCCAGATGGAGAACGGGGTTTCATTAGAGAAAATAAAAAGTTAGTATGAATCTCGCTATTTTCAAGGACTTTAACTTATTTAACTGATGAACTATGCTACGCAAGCCATAAGAGGATTAAACACAAAAACAAATACATTCTTATTCCAAAATATTGAATGGGATTTTTCCACCCGATCTGCTGCATGCACACTTCAAAAGCCACTTTTCTTACTATACACTCGTATTTGCGCACAAGGAGAAGAAAAAAGTAAAGAGCCTGACTGGAAACTTTTTTTAACTACTGTAAATTATTCAAATAATATTAAAATATTTACTTTTTAATAAATATGTGCCCCGAGGCTGTATTTTCTTTATCCTAATGCACACAACTCACAATGAAAACATCACAGGCAATCCTGTTTTTTGTAGGAAATGCACAATGCTTGAGTGCCACATTTGACATTAATTACTGAGATGCAATGAATTAAACTAAATATGTTCTATTTAAAATGTCCAGATTTATTAATTTATTCTATCTACATTGGTGCATAAAATTTTGTATATTGTTCACATTTTTGCGTAATCCTCAGTTATCTCTCGAAAATGGCCAACTGAAACGTGCATGTGTATATAAAGACCTCCGAGGTACTAAAAGCATTTAAACACACTTTTACTGCTTTTAAATGAAAAAAATTTACATTGTCAAGGTGGGGAAAATCAACAGTCCAAAATACTTCAATATTTTTGGATGACAAACGCAAGTCTTTGAGCGTTTTTGCGCAGTTGGAGATAAATATTAAGCTTTTCTAGTATGTTTTTAATTTTTCTCTCAGTTACAGCTTTGGTTGACAGATTTCTAGACATTCTTCAAAGCGGGGTGAATTCACAGGGATCGTCCTCTCTGTCCAGGGAATCGAGTGTGTTTTGATTTTTAGATGCTCATGACAATTCATTCTCCTATAAATCCTGTTCACACACACACACACACACACACACACACAGTGTCAGAGCCGCCCGGGTTTGAGTAAACGCAGCTTTGCCCGTTAACAGTCAGCCTTATCCACCGCAGCAGGGATTAGAGCTGAACTTTGATGGTTTTATTTCGTGTTAAAGGCTCTTGTCTCCATAAGCCTCTTGTCTGAGAGACGCGCCTTGACCCGATAACAGCACAGCAGCGCGCAGGTACGCTCCTCCACACAGTGCGCACAGCCGCCCGGACCTGTGGGGGTCCCGCTATTTAATTAACACCACTGCTCTCTGATTCCAGCACGAAAGAAGTCCATCACGGGGTGATTACGGTTCCCCACTTTTTTCTTTTTTTTATACTAAAGCGTTCTCTTTAGTTTAAACGATCCGTGTAGTTCTGAGCTGGATAAACACACACACACACACACACACACACACACACACACACACACACACACACACACACACACACACACACACACGCACGCACTCTCGCACGCACGCACGCACTCTCGCACGCACGCACGCACTCTCGCACGCACACGCACTCTCCAAAACCTGCCATATGGATTCAGACTAAACCTATTTAATAATATACACTTTTTAGCAAAGCATCAGTGGCTTGACTGCATAGGCTAATAAATACCATTCTGCGGACAGGACGCAGCTTTATTGTGCATATTTAATATTGTATATAATTTAATTTATTTTGAAGAGTAAATGTTGCTTGTTTTCTTAGCATAAACAATATATAAGCTTACATCAACAGGATCAGGACGTTTCTTTCTATTCCCTCAGGGATTGTTCTCTTAACTTTGGTGTGATTATTTTGACTTTTGTATGGGAAAGTGACAAATTAATTCACATTAAAATAATGTGCTGTTTATGTCGTAGAAGCGTGCTATAAAATTACACTTGATTTAAATTGGCCATTTTTGTCATTGCTCAGATGTTAAGCATTTTTTCCAAGCATTTTATATTGGATTTAGTACATTGTAGCTTTCATCATTCACACACCCGCGAGTCAAACAGCACTGCAACCAGTACCTTTTTGAGATTTTTAAATGTAGAATGGCTTCTTCAAGTCACTTGATAAATACCTTTAAAATTTTTGTGATTTTTGGCTGGATTGTGGCTTTTCGCTGCATGACTGAGTTGAATTGAACTCGGCTTCCATCATTCACATGTGTGCTATCTACACATGTGACATGTCTGCGCATATCAGGCCTTCCCTTTTCGCTCAAAGGTTTTTTTGTTGTTGAGATTCTTCATATTTTCACATCTCATTTATTGTTTTGATCACATACTTGTATGCACCGTACCTTAAATTTTAAAATTATTTCTATTGCATGGCATCCTTTTCTAATGTCAAATCTGTTAAATTGTTTTTTGATGTGTGAAGGTCTGTAGACGAATCTTTGGATTGAATAGAGTCTCATGTTGTACATGCTGATCGAGCTCTTAAACCTAATTTTTTTGCACTTGATAGGACGCATTTTTATCCTTTTAAAAGCTTCTTGTCTATTGTGTTATTAACTTTTGCTGTGGTTGTTGGTCAATGCATCTGTGTATGTATGTATGCTTATATGTAATATCTCAAATATTTCAAAAGATTTCAGGGCTCCACTTAGTTATCGCAGATATTCTAAAGTAAAGTGATAGCTACAGTCTGCTCTGCAGTTGCTCCTTTCTGCAGGGGGCTGACGGTGGTGGGAAAAGAAAAATTGAGCATGCAGAATAGGCATTGTGAATTGTCTATTTTCTGGCTGACCCCCTCCATCCCTTCCTCGGATTAACAGAGGCAGTGGTCCCACTGGCAACTGACAACGCCGCCATATTAAAGCGTTATTATCAAACAGTGTAAATGAGGCCTGCAGTGTCAAACCAGTCTGCACAGCAAGGAAGGAGAGAAAATCCCAGTGAGACCACTGTGCCACAACTCACACAGTGTGAACACACTCCCACCCTGAGCCTCGCACTCCGTCCCCCATCTGGGAAACATAACCAGACCTTTAAATGAGCTCATAATAGAAAACAAGAAGCAGTGTGTTTTTATTGAGCTGTTCAGAGCTCAAATGGAGAACAAGCTAGTATTAATTCAATTATATAGCAGGCACATGCGTGCATGGACACACACACACACCACACACACCACACACACACACCACACACTACACACACCACACACACACACACACACACACACACACACACACACATTCTGGAGAAGTGCATTGTGCGGCCATCAAGTTGGAGTCGTTGAGTGTGTTGGAGTTTTTTTTTTTTTCCACTCTTTTTTTTGCCCCAGATGTCAACTAAGTGAACATTTCACTCAATTTCTCGCTCAACCTTTATGCTGCTTAGCTTTTAAAGCAGCATGGAGGCGTCACTTTAGAGCTAGCCGAGGCTCGCCTGCACAAAAGGGCTGAGAGTTCAAGTAATGGGAGATCAACCCTCACTGCTGCTCCCCGCTGCTGCAAATGCTACTGTCTCACGGTGGCCTCGGCTCGACCCCCACTCCATTCTCCAGCGCCACGGCTCGGTTACAGCCAGATCCAGTCGGTCAACAGCTGCACTGAATGTGCTGCTATTCAACAGGGATCTGTTGAAGACGGATCCTGAAGAGGGCTGACTGCTCCAGTCAAAGCACTTCGCTGAAGCGTGCCACATTCATCTAGTCATCAAACTAAGAGAAATCATAAATCTTCTTAAACAGGTACTGTTTGGTTTGAGTTAATGATCAGAAAAAAAAACCATGTTTGAGGCATCACGTTAATATGCTCCAAGTAGTCATCCTCTCCTTTTTGTGAATTTTTCCTGTAACATATTGACCCACATAGTAGGGTTTATCAAAGTGTGCAGGATGACGTTTTTCACATCACATTCTAGACGCTAAGTCAAGTTCACCTTGTGACAGACAGACAGATAGATAGATAGATAGATAGATAGATTCATTAGTTCAGAGGGAAATTCAAGATTTCAGCAGCCCACCTGCAAAAGAACAAACACCACACAAACACAAGCAGGTTCTGGGAAGTGTTGTGTTGATTTGGAGCTTTTAAACTGATGAATGCTGATAGATGCACAAAATATTGCAAATTCATAGTAATTTCAAAATCAATAAAGACTGACCAAACTGCATTAAATTATGTTCCCATGTACTTCGCCTTCATGTTCTACAAATAAAAAAGTACATAATTGTCAATTTGAAAGAAAAATGTAATTGTTGGTGATCAGTTCACAAAAAATGCGTAACTGAATAATTTGAGCAAAGTATTTCTTCTGCTCATGTTATATTTAATTTCTCTTATTTTATCCCATTGAAATTGCAATAGTGTAATCCATAGTGTGAACTTTCGCATACTGAGAAGCTGATGAATCAGGGCAAAAAGACCAAGAATAAACAGACACACGGGGCACAGCTCAGTCACAGCTGCTGAGAAATACTTAAAATTTTAAATAAATACATTTATTTAAATGTTTGAATTTATCATATCACAATTCTTGCGAAGATCATCGTTTACCTGATTCATCCTTTGATCAAGGAGGTTTCAGCAAGTTTTATGAGAATTAGATCAACGTTTTGTCAGTTAATTTGCAGAATTTCTGCCCTGAAACAACCTGGAAAGGCTTTTAAGGCAAAGTACTTGAAAGGCTTCATTTGTATTTCTTCATCTATAGCAAGGGTCTGCAACCTTCATTTTTAGGATTTTTCATAAATTAAAATTAGCTTGCAGCCAAAGATCATGCAGATCATCAGAGATAAAGAGATATTTGAAACAAAAAAATCCATAAAATAAGGTTGCATTAATGAAGTAGCAAATACAATTTCTGACAGTTTTCACAGTTTTTTTCCATTCTAATTTTTTTGATAAGCTTTTACTACTTTAGCCAATTTATACATCTTGCCTGTTTGAGCTGTTTAACTGTTTGCAGCCTCTGCGTTTTCCAAGGGTTAGAGCAGTTTTAGCTATACAAGATTTGTTTTCTCTTATTGTCCTTTTCTTTGTTTTCCTCAAAGCTTTGGCTGACTTTAACATGTAGATTTGCAAATCAGCGTAGAATGCAAATAAATAAGAATAAAAAAAAAAATTCCCATTACACGTTGTAAAAGCTTCAGAGAACTGCTACATAGGAGCTGAAGAGCCCTGACCTGTAATAACTTCATTTTAGTTAACCAAAAGATCCACTGATGCAGAATTGGTACACACCTGAATGTCACATCATCACAGCACGACAAATCTGGAGCAAAGGATACTGAAAAGTAGAAACAATGTGTTTCATTGCCATTCTCAGCTTTCTGTGGAATGCACATTAAAAATAAACTTGTTAAAATTCATTGTGATGTATGTGGGAGAGACAAAAGAACATGTATGGTTGAAATCTGCCACTCTTAGTTATTTTAAAATAAATCTTAATCTCTATGTAAATTGTAAATAATATGTGATGATTAATGAAGTAGGCCAGTACAGGATGCAGCATGCAGAGCTTCAGCAGAAGCGAACAGAGGAAACGTCAGTAACTGGATGTAAGCTAGTGCTGTATTGCAGACTTTAGCCACCAGAGGGCACTAATAGGTTTAAGTTTATCCTGCACAGTGTGACGGTCTGCTCCAAGCCTTCATTAAGTCAAAGATATAAAATCCTTAAAGGAATGATTTAAACCAGAGAAAAACAATGAGGAAAAAGGCTAAAAGATAAAAGAATCCAAATGTCTTGAACCCTGCAACTACCTTCAACCAATCAGTCTCAGTCATGAGTGGATTATCAGATATTGACTTTTTATAACCGCAATTAATCATTAGCAATAAATTATTTAATGCACAATTTCAAATTGAGTGTTTCCAATCAATCATTTTAACAGGTTATAACTTATATAGCAGGTGCTTTTCTGATCTGGATTTTAAACCTTATAAATGCTCTTTGATAGATCAAGAGAGAAAGATGTTATGTTAAAACTGTTTAGGGAAAACTAGTCATGCATGAAAGCTCAGTCTACACATTCAAACCATGGGTCGAGTAGTGCAAGATGCCCTGTGCTTGTTCAAAAGAAAACTCATGTTGAGGTCAACACAAACAAAAGGTTTTGAAAATGTGGACCTCTTTAATTCAGGTCGACGCTGAAGCAGGTGGGGTTGACTTTTCACCTCTTATCAGAACTGCCTGTGAGCGTTTCCGTGCTCAGAATGATGGTACAGAACTTGAATATGACACAAGAAGGTGACTTGGAGCTTCCTGCAACATGAACTATGCCCTCTGTGATCCCTGCTTCGAGGTTCAGCAGCTATGTGAGCCGGCGCCCTGCGCTCCCCAAGCAGCCGAACTCCTGCAAAAAACAAAAAAAAAAAAAAAAAAAAAAAAAAGACTGGAAAAATAGAGCCTATACAACACTTGACCTTGGTGCATTTGCTATAAAGTCAATGATAATTGTGCTTACCGTGTGATGGTGAGTGGCGTCCTAGGGTAGGTGGGGCCCCTGGTTATTTTTCTTCTCTGCATGCATCATTGCAGAGATGACTGCTCAAAGCCAGAGGGGAGGCAGGAAAGAGAGGGATCTGCCTTTGATTTGAATCTTTGATGGCTTTAATTTGGGAAGGAATCCACTTTAACTATTCGAGGAAACAGGCTTCAGCTCCAAGGGAGGTGGCGGGTAAATCTCAGTTCTGGGTGGGGGCAATAAAAAGAAACATTTCCCAGCAGTTTTTATCGGGGAAACAATAACCTCTTTTCCTGTTGAAGTTGGGGGGGTGGGTGGGGGGGTGGGTGGGGGGGGGGTCCAAATTCTGTTTATGAGTGGCTCGGACTCTGCAGCTGCAGGAGAGCAGGAAGTCATCGTGGTGTGTGTGTGGTGTGTGTGTGTGTGTGTGTGTGTGTGTGTGTGTGTGTTGGACGTGGTGAGAGTATGTGATTAATGGCCACAGCTTCTCTTCTCCCTTCCACGAGCTGCTCCAGATTGTCAAGCACTCCCAGTTCAGAGGTCAAAGGCTGAGGATCTGATCAGAATGAAGGGCATTGTTTACGGGAAAACTAGCGCCTCCCCGACCCTGATCTTGGGATGTGACTCGAGGGGGGAGTACATGGTGGTTGGTGTCTGGGCAGATCACCCTGCCCCCTGACACAGGTGTCCCCTGGACAGACTGGACCACTGCCTACAATATGATCACCATGTATTTTTTCACATTGTCCAGTCTCGACTTAAATCACAATTGTTCTTCACAATTCCAGCTTTAAAGCATCTGTACTGAAGACAATAGAAACCAGAAATTAACTAAGGCAGATAAGTAAAAGTGATAGAAAGATGTAAGAACCAATTTTACCCAGCAGTACAACGAATGAAGAAAATCAAAAATAACAGAGTGAAGTAGTTCCACACCCTTAGCATTTCTGGAGGAGTAAATACAGGATACAAAATAAAGAAACTTCTTCCACTGGGAAAAAGAAGACGTGGAAATGTGAGCATGATGATCACCACCAACTCACAATGCTACATGTGATGTGCATTTGCTGCAATCTGTCATCATCAATAACAATACAGATTAGCTCGTCTGAAGTTAGAATATGAAACTTCATAAAATAACTTAAAATGAAATCTTCTCACTGGCAGTTCCTTCTGTGGGTCAAAAGTTTGCAGCATGTCTTAAAAATACGGCTTGTCAACCATATTAAAGGGCAGCATCATTTATGTGTGTGTGTGTGTGTGTGTGTGTGTGTGTGTGTGTGTGTGTGTGTCTGTGTGTGTGTAGAATAGAATAGAATAGAATAGAATAGAACAGGTTTATTGTCATCGTATATGTACGACAACATTTAAAAACAACTGCTTGGTGCAAATAGAATAAAATCAAAAATAAGAATAGCAATAAATATATATAAACAGAGCAGCAAAAAAACAAGATCGTAGGAATATAAAAAGTACAATTTACAGATGTGCCAATGTACAGCAGAGAGCCCGGTAGCAGTTCGGTGCTTAGCGGTTCCAAGCAGTGCTTTACTCACATGCAGCATTGGAGCGGCGCAGAGCAGTGCTCACATGGAACACGAGCGTCGGGGCGCCCCCGGGGCGCCAACCCCCCGTACACTAGGCGCCCTAGGCGGCCGCCTAGTTCGCCTATCCCCATTCAAACTGCGGCGCACAGACAACGCCATGACTGCATTTGCACTTCATGCCACTAGGTGTGCTGTTTGCATGTTCAACCCCACCACAGACACCACAGAGGAAGAAGGGCGCTGCAGGCTCTCTGCATGATGTTCGAAAAAGAGTGTGAGCCGGCAAGACGTGGTAAAATGTTCATTGATGTGATGTACCATTTTTTTCAATAAAAGAGAAGAACTGAACAATCCTTTCCGCACATTTTATTTACATCGTAGCAATTAAACTCTATCACTAGTAGTTTGTGTATTCAAAAGACCAAGATTCCTTGTGGGAAGAACATGCACAGAACAGTATTTCATGTCCCTTTCGACCGTTTTTTTAAAATATGAATACAAGCATATTCAGGGTTTTGCACGTGTTTATATGACTGTGCGCCATGTAATGTATTATTCCGTCAATATTCCCGTGAATAAAGAGTTATTGCCTGCATATAAATGTACTCAATCTCGTTCAAAGCATGGACGAGAAATCTCGCGGCATTTCGACCTCGTCCCATCACTGACACAACTCTCCTAAAAAAGTAGTAATTCAAATGGGATTTCTGTAAATGTCATCTCAGAATACTTGCATTTTTCAGAGACTTTGGGCATAATAAGATGATTTGTTGAAGGTTCTAATGGAAATGGATGATTTCCCTTCACTGTGAAGGCAACTGTTTCAGTGTGAGTTGCTCTGGCTGGATTTAGTCATGACCGCAGTGGAAAGATACTGCGCCAGTGGCTGAATTCGAACCTGACACAGCCATCATATCTGGAGTGGTATGTTGATGGATTGCCTCTCTCTCCAACCTGATGATCGGCTTGACTGACCAGTGAAACAGAGCAGGCTGAGATGCTGCTCTGCTATGTGAGGAGGAGATGTGGGAGAGAGATGGAGAAAAGGGTGGAAATGGCATTGTATATATGTGTGTGTGCTGCAGACTGACGGCGGTATCACTCCCCTCGGATGCCTGGGCAGTGATGGATCTGCCATTGCGGCTTACGTTGGCTCCCCAGTCCGACGGTCACGGTGCACACTGAAGGGACTTACCAGCCATGTCCGTTATCTCCTTCTTCAGATCTTTCCATCCTGTTAGGTTAGAGTGAGTGGCTGTGGGCACGCTGTCAGCCCGCTGCACAGATACGCATGAACGGTTTACCAAAAAAATAAAATAAATGAGCAAGGACAACTCCAAAGACTTACTTCTTGGTCGATAATATTGGATAGCCATATAAAATGGTCAAAGGCCCCAATTCATATACTGTCTAAAGAGCTGGTTGCTATTTTATTTTATTTGACCCCAAATTACGCGTCAACCACAACGTCCCGACCTCCTGCATAATGCTGTGTAGATTATTTGCAGTTGCAGCAGCCTAATCTTAATATACAGTATAATAATATAATAATAATAATAATAATAAAATAATATAATAAAATAATATTAACAATAACAATGATAATAAAAATACACTTTATTTATCAGTGCCTTTCAGGACACCCAAGGTCTCTGTACACTGAACAAAAAGACAGTTTAACAGGTATAAGTGTATAAGTAGCAATAATAAACTCGATCAGGCATTTGCAGCAGGCTAATATTGTTTAAAGTGAGTGTGCCTGGGTTACTCATGACCCTGTCATTGGTTTGATTAATTGTTTTTCCTACCTTGGAACAACTTTGATAAATGTGAACCATGTCAGGCCATGGACACTGTACAACATGTTGCGTTAGCAATCCTCCAACTCATTTGTCAAGCCACCACAATTTGGTCCTTGTCAGCTGAAGTTCCTCCACTGTTTTGTACTTCTCACATGTATCCTATATATCCCATGGACCAAAGAGACATTGCTTAAATTTGATTAAACCTCTACACAGTAAATTCAGTGAATTCATCACTGAATCAGGCTACATATTGGCCCTATCTACACAGTCTAACACTAAGGGCTCTAAATTGGTAGACTGCACCCGGTCTATGCGCGGTCTAGGCGGGCTGTCGGCGGGCTGTCGGCGCAAGAAGTCAACGGGGCGTGTCCACAAGATTTTGCTATATTCATGAACTGGCGCAGAGCAGCGCAGTCATGCCTCCATCCCGCCCACCGGCACAGGTGCCGCAAGAGGGAGGAGAGAAAGTGGGTTTAACCCAGCTGAGCACAATTTGACCACTCAAATGAACACTGCTCCTCATTTGTAAAGGCACTGCAGCCAAGCTCACTGCTAAATTAACATGTAGAAATACATTTTATTTCCTGGCTGCTCTGCTGCATCCCAGACGATCTGAGGGGAATTAAACTTATTTCTGCTTCTTTGTGTCTCAACTGAGGTTCAGATGCACATAAATAATAAATCAAAAACTATCTGTCTTGTACCTTTAAAGACTTACTGACCTTATTGTATGCATATGTGTGTACAGACCATCATACATTTTGCAGTGTTTTTGCGCAGGAGCACACCAACAGGTTGTTTGTCTGTAATCTAATGTATTAGAAATTAAGATAAATAAACAAAATATTAAGTCAAGAGGATAAGCAAACCTTTGTATTATTAACCATCAATAATAACAATAATGGTGCTGCGCACCAGGACGGACACCTTCCCACACGGTCCGTCCTCACCCTCATTTGATTCTGGGACTGCAGGCTCCACAGGACAAAGGTATTCATTCAGAAAAAATGTTCATTCTAAAATTAATTTTTGGAAACGAAAATACATGGTTTGCTGTACTTTGATGAAGGATATAATATTTTACCTGAATCTGTAACTGGCACCTCTGGAGACGCTGCAGTGCTCCTGCTTTCAACTACCGTGTTCACTGCTGTGTTGAATTTTATGACATTAGTTTATTTATTTTTTACACCATTTTATGTTATTATTTAGTTGTAAACTGACAGTAGCCTACAGTAATTCTCTATACCTGGAGGTGACGTGATGCTTCCTTGCGCCACTGCAGGTTCTACGCTGGACCGTGCAGCAGCTGGAGTTCGGTCGGGCATTTTTGGGGCAGCAGAATTACATTTCTTTTTGCTGTTTGACCCGTGGCTGTTCTGACTCTGATTCAGAACTTTCCTCCTCTTCACTCCAGTCAAGATCGCTGATGTCCGACACGTCTCCGCCATCCGATTCCCCCTCACTGACCTCCTGTTAGGGCTGCACAATTAATCGAATTTTGATCATGATCACGATTTTGGCTGCTGCGATTAAATTTAGATGACCATCGCGATTTTTAAATTGAAAAAACGGGCTCTGTTGCGTGTCAAATCAAGCACTTTTTTAATCCAACAATCAGCCAACCACCAGGGGGTGACCTGAGCCGTGTAGCTCCTGCTGCCTTCAGGGACACTCCGTAAAAGTAGCTGCTGATGGACGCTACTGCGGTGTCTCAGTCAGCTGTTACGATTCCTTCATGCTCAAACATCAGTCGATGGAACGCATCTCAACTTCTGTACCGGTGGAAAGAAGATGTAAACGCTGAGCGTCTCGGACAGAACGGGAAAAGCTGTTATTGACGGACAGTTCAGGATGTGAGCGGCGTAGCAGCGGCTTGGAGAGAAAGAGGGAATCATTGTTCTGGTAGGTTTCATTTCTGGGTTTAGCGTGGCTGTTTACTGTTCTCTTGTTGTTTTATCTTCATCTTGTTGTTCAGTGATCATCGTGTTGCTCTCAGGGGTTAGAATGCAGCAAGTGACGGTCGCTCAGCTGTGAGGCGTTCAGGTTCCAAAGTCATAATCCGGCTCTTTTCAGAACAGAGGTCTGGTCAAGCGTTTGTAAAAACTCACAGTCGGCGCGTCTATATGTTCGTTTCTAAGGGAAAGCAATCGTTCACAACATTGACATGGTTCTAAATAGTTGTTTAGATTCTAATTAAAACATCTTCAATTATGTGCGCATGCACACCGGACTTCACTGAAGTGCTGAAGACGCACATCTTCAATTCGACACTTGTTTGTTTAAAAAAAAAGTGCAATAAAAAGGTATGTTTTACATAACATAATGAATAATCGTGATGAATAATCGTGATTACAATATTGACAAAAATAATTGTGATTATCATTTTGGCCATAATCGTGCAGCCCTACCTCCTGTATCATTGCTAAAGCTTCTTCCACTGAATATCGCTTCATTACGCCTCTTTTCATTGTCTTTCTTTTGGGATTTGGTTGATATTCTTGGCCGTCTGTCTGATTGTCTGCTGTCAGAGCTAGCTCCCTGTTCAAATACGCGCATGAACCAAAACAAATCAATGGCAGAAAAAATGCCTCGCAAAGTGCGTCTTTTTTTTTTTTTTAATCTTTTTTGGAGGTATAAATGCTTTGTAATTTTATGTGTGTCATTGTTAGGACCTTATTTGCTTCAGAAAACATACAAGACACATATTTAGGAAAAGTCAAAGAATTAGAGGACAGGGGAATTATTTTAGCAGATTTATTTGAATTATAAAAACCCAAAAGGTCTGTCAGACCGTCTTGGCTGCTCTGGTGTTAATCACCTGCATTTAGACGGAAAAAGCACTGCGCAACAGTTGCGGGTTTGATGATTCATATTGTGGGTGATATGACACATGGGTGTTTTTGTCCAATCCATTGAAAACAATCGTATTAGAAGCATCTGTAAAAGCGATTCAGATTCTATCCTCCCAGGTGAAGCGCATTATTCAGTTTCTGTGACATGATGAAAAGATCTCTGTCCCACTTTACAGGATCTGATGTTGAGCAGTCTTCAGCCCTGAGCAGAGTGTTTTGTCCTGATGGATATCTGCTGAAACAGGTCAAACATCTTCACGATGCGATCAGCCGCATGTTCTCTGTAACCCTTCCCTCCACCGGCGAGGCTCCAGACGCTGCGGCGCAGAGCTCAGCCAGCAGCCCGCTGACAGCGGGCGCTCAGCGGACCCCTAGTCCGTGGTGCAACCCGCTGCTTAGCCCAGTCACCACGTCTGGTCCTCCACTGAGCCTCTGCTGCGCGCCCATGTCTCTGGACAAAGACCAGATCAGAAACACGCAAAAAACAAAAAAACACAAACAACAAAAAAGAAACACTCAAACATAACAAAAAAATCCTCCTCAGAAACAATATAATTCAAAATTATTTCTGTGCATCTATGTTTTCCCGTAATTATTTGGCGACTCCAAGAAATGATATTGGGGTCGGGACAAACGGCTGCACTTGATGCGACATCAGTGCTCAAACTCAAGTTATTAGGGACCAAGCCCAGAGGGCATGGTGGCCTGCGGCAAGGGCAAGGTCTCTATTGTTCTTCATTCGTTTATTGTCGTCGTCGTTCTCTATTATTATACTAATGCCCAAATAAACGCGAATTTGACCCCCTAAACATGCACGAAAACTCACCAAATTTTGCACGCACATCGTGAAAAATTTTATAAAATACAAAAATGAAAACCATCGGCTCTCTAGCGCCACCGATATCCCAAAAAACGTCTAAAACAGTCGCTACGGCCCGCAGGAATGTCGTAGAGAGATCAAACCAACACTCACGCGTTCGTCTCATCAAGATCTACATTTCACACGCTGACACCCCTGACCTAAATTCAACAGCAAGTCCGCTATTTCCCTTTCAAAGTAAAATTTTGCTCAAAATCACTCCTCACGAAAAAAATTATCTCCTCCGAGACCGTTTGTCGTACAAACATAAGAGTCACGTGACGTGAAAGAAGACAAATTTCTCTACAAAAGTTTTGAACAACTTTGTCAAAAGTCTTAGGGTGTGGATTTATTAGCGCTCAAAGTTGGAAGTCTGAAATCCTGCCTTGCTCCGGCCGTCATCCGTTATAATGGGGAAAAAAAGAAAAAAGTTGCCTTATTCAGCACCTCGAACAACTGGAGATTGTGGCTATACCGTGACTCCTATCAACAAACCGAGCACACGTAAAGCCTCACCAGGTTCTCCCGAACAAGATGTTACATAAGTGGGGATAATTTCATGTTATATGTATGTTTTCACAGGTATGAAAAGTGTGCGCTCTGCATTTTTTTTGCTCTCAGTTATAATGGAGCCGGATGGGGAAAAATCTCACGCTTCTCACAAACTGAGGCCTCGACGGTCCAAATTAAAAGTCTGACTGCTCTGAAAGCCTCACCAACTGAAAGACAACTAATTTTCCTATCAAACGTGATATTTTTTGTTCAGTTTTGCCAAACAGGAAAGGAACAAGAAGCAGTTGTTTCCCAAACAGAAACTTTTATTTTCTCCTCTCTCCACTCTAACGGACATGACCATATATGGGCATACAGTGCAGTTACACAGCTGACAGCAGCTGTCAATCAAACTGTGACACTCAGTGCCTTCATTCAGTGACTCTCAAAAGCAGATGGGAGAAGCTAACAGCTCCATGTTAGTGGATGGGACATGCTAACAACTGTATGTTAGTTGGTGACAGATGCGAACAACTCCCATGTTAGTGGATGGAAGATGCTAACAGCTACATGTTAGTGGATGGGAGATGTTAGCAACTCTATGTTAGTGGATGGGAGATGCTAACAGCTCCATGTTAGTGGAGATGCTAACACTGTTAGTGGATGACTGATGCTAACAGCTCCATGTTAGCGGATGGGACATGCTAGCAACTCCATGTTCGTGGATGACAGATGCTAACAGCTACATGTTAGTGGATGGCACATGCTAACACCTCCATGTTATTGGATTGGAGTTGCTAACAGCTGTATGTTAGTTGGTGACAGATGCTAACAAGTCCATGTTAATGGATGACAGATGCTAGCAACTCTGTGTTAGTGGATGGGAGATGCTAACAGCTCCATGTTAGTGGATGGGAGATGCTAAAAACTCCATGTTAGTGGATCGGAGATGCTAACAACTCTATGTTAATGGATGGGAGATGCTAACAGTTCCATGTTAGTGGATGGGAGATGCTAACAGCTGCATGTTAGTGGGGTAGATGGTAACAGCTTCATGTTAGTGGATGGGAGATGCTAACAGCTACATGTTAGTGGATGGGAGATGCTAACAGCTACTTGTTAGTGGATGGGAGATGCTAACAGCTCCATGTTAGTGGATGACAGATGCTAACAGCTACATGTTAGTGGATGGGACATGCTAACAGCTCCATGTTATTGGATTGAAATTGCTAACAGCTGCATGTTAGTGGATGACAGATGCTAACAGCTACATGTTAGTGAATGGGAGATGCTAACAGCTCCATGTTATTGGATTGGAGTTGCTAACAGCTGCATGTTAGTGGATGACAGATGCTAACAGCTACATGTTAGTGGATGGGACATGCTCAGAATTCCATGTTAGTGGATGGGAGATGCTAACAATACACTGAACCACTTTAACACCAAAACTGTGATTCATTTTTACTCTTACACTGAAATCTTTTCACCCAACTCCTTAAATCTTATTTTCTACACATATATGTTGTATATTCTCACTCTCTTTCGAAGTTCACATTCTTGGGTAGCAAAATCTCCTCCATGTTGGGTGCAGAAGTGGGACCCTCCATATTTTTGGTCAGGTCCCCCTCTTAGCAGGGGGGGTGGGCTGGGTGGAGCTGGCAGACCTGCCAACCTGTACGCATTTTGCGTAGCAGGTATGCAATTTGACATTAAAATACGCTGGTACGCTCCGCCTCATTAAACTACGCAAAAGCTGCAGACGTTTGTGAGCGCTGTTATAAATGGACCGTGGACGTTCTCATGTCTGACAACACGATGCAGCAGCAGGGCTCTGAAGTGTCACGCATTTCGGTGTGTTGTCACGCAGTCACGGCACACATTGTATTTGTCACGTTGAAAAAAATAAATTAGGCTGGTGCGCCACAGCTCTGGAACCGGGAGGAAACACATGTGCTACCCTCGTAGTGCTGCGACGTTCAATGAACGAGTCGTACGTTTGAACGGCTCTTTCAAGTGAACGACGAGAGCCGGTTCTCAGCTGTCTGAGAGCCGTTCCTTTGTGCAAACTGTCCACGCTTCCTTCACATGTCTCCTGAGTGTCTCCTGAGTCCAGCTGTCTCCGCTGCCTTCATGTGAACGACCGAGTTTCAGTTTTCCGCAGCAGCTCCAGTCACCTGAACGCAGCAGCTAGCTAGTGGAGGAGAAGTGTCTCGAAACCGGAGAGGAGCCGGTGTTTTGGAAGAACTGATTCCCTATTAACTGGAGACTGGGTTTCTTTCACGTCCCTTGTTGCTGATAGATGTTAAAAACCAGACAAAAAGCCGTATCTGACCTTTTATGAGTCTGATTTCAACATCTGCTGCTACTAGCAGCAGCAGATGTTGCCTCCCCCCTCCCGGTCGACAACTGTCCCGGCAAGTGGTACTCCAAAAATTTTGCCAAGGTTGGCAGGTCTGAGCTGGGGAGGAGGAGGGTGGGCCGGACGGGGCTGGAATGAGGTGGGAGGGAGGGGGACGGGAGGGTTTTGGGGGGTTGTGATGCCCTGGATGTCGGGGTACGCGCCTGGAGCGCTGCAGGGGCGCTGGCCTGGGGCGGGTAGCTGCCTGTGGGGGCCGGTTCTCCTGGGTATGGTCATGGCCCTCTGCCTGAGTGGGGGGTTTGACTTTTGAGCTGTTGGGCCCTGGGTTCACGGCTCTGCACCCTGGCGTCCGGTGCAAAACAAAAACAAACAAACAAAAAAAAGAACAGAAACATTCCTATTTTACTTATTTCAAATGATTCAAATGTTCAAATGTCAGGTTTGTCAACTGTTATTACTACCCTGTCCAGTCTTTACTGATGTTCTATCTTCTGGATGTTTAAATTGACAAAGCACTATTTGGAACAAATAGCTTTTATAGCTATTAATAGCTTTAAAATTGTTCTTTTACTGTTGTGTTACTTTTTTCAGCTTTTGTTTGCCTCTGTTCTTCCTGTAAATGAGCAACCTAAACCACTTAAAACAGCACATTTATGGTTCAATAAAATGTTTTTTGACTAAAAAAAAAAAAACAAAACAACAAAAACAACTGCAGCCATAGTCAGTACTGCGTTCCAGTTGACTCAGAGACTTGATGTCAGCTACGTAACAATCAATCAATCAATCAATCAATTTATTTTTGTATAGCCCAGTATCACAACAACAGTTGCCTCAGAGGGCTTCAAGATGTTACATTGATTGGTAAAAATAAAAACAGTGAATAAGCATAATATAATATATAACAAGGGAGCAGAGCGTTGAATGAAAACACTGCTGGGTGGAGGCTGGGAGGAAACACTGCTGGGTGGAGGCTGAGTCAGGAAGAGCTGGTTTACAGCAGCAGAGACCAGTTGTCATGGAAACACCCCAACAACCTGGAAGGAGAGATGCTGCTACCGAGCTAGCTAGCTCTTTATTTCTACCGCCAGAGGTTGACAGGGATTTAACATACAACAAATGGAAGAAATGTGAGCTGTCTAATCCCAGCTCATGTTCCCTATTAGTGGGTGAACAATCCAACGCTTGGTGAATTCTGCTTCACAATGATGGGAAGAGCCGACATCGAAGGATCAAAAAGCGACGTCACTATGAACACAAGCCACAAGCCAGTTCTCCCTGTGGTAACTTTTCTGACACCTCCTGCTTAAAACCCAAAAAGTCAGAAGGATCGTGAGGCCCCGCTTTCACGGTCTGTACTCATACTGAAAATCAAGATCAAGTCAGGTTTTGCCCTTCTGCTAAATATATAACTATATATTTCTTTTGTTTCACACTATTTTTTATTTGTTATTTATTTATTTATTTATTATTATTATTTTCTTTTTTTTTTTACTGATGGCTTATGAGAACTCAAGAATTCATCTAAACTTAACCTTGATGAATTTGTAATCTTTGCCAATTTTTGTTTTAATCAACACAATGTATACAACATTTTACTTATGAGTAACGACACAGAACTGCTGACAGATTTGGAAACCATGCTGATGAAGTAAAAACAAATTACTATCACATTACTCTCTCAAATTTAAAACTACTGGACCATATGGAATCTTAGGCTGTTTTTATTTGGGTTGAGGCAGCCGCACCAGTAAAAAAGATACAGTGTTTCAATTTTCAACTGATACGGTCCCTTTTCACAAATGCTTTTCATGACTGCAGAGCAGCCACTCTAAACAAGGAAGTGTGGGGCATCCATGACAACCAGGCAGAAGTTGGCATTAAAACAAAACAGCAGCCTTACTAATGGTAAACATAGAATACGTGAACGATGGAGGGAGCAGCATCACTGTTTGTTGCTACTGGCACATATTTTATTATATATTGTTTTTCTGTGTCAATGGCAGCAAATTTTAAGGTTTCGAAACAAGTTGTTGCGAGTGGAGAACAATGTTTTCATGCACTGGAGTCGGCGGATGCGGGCTTCCAGAAAAACCAGAGTTAGGCGAAGATTGGCTGTTGAACTGTAAAGTCCTCATCTTATGCAGATATCGGCGGACAGTCAGGTACCATACCCAGTAAAGTTGAAAATGTGAGCATTTGTAACGCTAAGTTATGCCCATTTTGTAATTTGTGAAGGCATTCTGACGCCTCACAAAAATGCAGCTTTACATTACAGTGGCCTATGTTGTACACAATAAATACACGCAAAACGTGCTTTGTGAGCCTTTGGGTCGAGCTAAAGCCGGTGCGCTTTCACACATCTGCCGCACCGCATCCAGGTCGACCCAAGCTTCTCTGAGACCACCCCATTCAGCCGCTCTCGGAGCGGGTGAGTTAGAGCGACAAAGTAATAAAAGCTCAGAGCAGCTGAAATTTCCTGCTTTCTTTCTGAAGAACTGTTCTCTACAGGCCAAACTGAACCCAACATTCAGGAGGGCTGAATTATTCATGTTCATGAAGTTTAATAGAACTCGAATTCGATAGTTATAAAGTTATTTACATCATTAATGCAGTTATTGAACATTTGAGGTTCTTAATTGTTGCTTATTGTTGCTTATTTTGAGAAAGAGAATATATTTTTTATTTAATACTGCAGTAATATTTTTTTAATCTTAAATCACGTGAAATGTTATCTCTGTGAGTTTTTGGGTTTGGAATAATTGGACAAAAAAAGTTATTTTATGAGTTACCTTATTGTCTTCAACATATTTTTATTTTCACAAAATAATATTTGAAAAATAGAGGTCGTCTTATAATCAGAGTCGTCTTATATTCGGGCCGATACGGTAATTACTTATTTTGTTAAAGTTAAGTAAGAAAGTATAGTATAAGTTCTTAGCATGAGAAGGAAACTTACCATAAGAATTATGAAAAATGTTTGCATTTGTCACCTTTTTCCGGAGTGAGAGGAGCACAGGAGGAGACGATGAGGCCGCTCCTTCACCCCCAGGCCGGGATGGGGGGGGGGGGGGGGGGGGGGACGGTGAGCCCACCAAGCCGCGGCTCCATGAGGCAGAGCCGGTGCGAGTTAGCATGGATGTTAGCACGTCGCCAGAGCAGCCTTCTGCAAGCTGCGATGGTAAACATCGAACTAGCGGATTTAATCCAAAATGGTTCGTGTTCTATCCTCAGAATGATTCACTGTCCAAACGGTGGAACTGCGGTGCTTCTGTTTAATGAAGCAGAACGAACAACATACTTCATCAGTCTGGGATTCCATTCATACATATTCTTCTTCTATGTGCTTCACACTGCACTATACCTCTAACAGTAACAATGCACCCTCTGCTGGACCTATGCACTGCTGTGAACTCCATATAAACAACAAATACTTAAAGGACATAATGGCAGCAACAAGTGTTACCGTAGCAACTGGGCAATATGTAAATCTGTCAAACAGTCAATGATTTGCTGCGATGCTACAGTTAGCTGACCCTAAATTTAGCACATGGATCTACAAGACCGAGTATGGTAAGCATTTTTTTGTACAATATTAAAATATTAAGTATATTTATAACTGTAAGCAATCTAATAATTTTTCCATAATTTTTCTTCAATTTTTTATTGAAAAAGTAGACGAGGTCAGACAGTCCAGCAGATACCTCTTCAGCCTCTGAGTGCCCTGTTTTTACACCTTGATCATGTTTGCACTTTTTTATTTTTGTTAATTTATTTTACCTTTAAAAGTGAACAGCAATGGCTTGTTTTAAGATGCATCAGGATTTAACTTAAGTGAAAATAATTGATATTTATTTTAATTGTATTTTTTGTGTTTGTTAAAACTTCATTTTAAGATTGTGACTTTTTGTAAGACTCTACATTTAAGTAATGTTGATAAATGCTTACAATAACACAAAATAGGCATAATTTCAAAATTTCTGTCAACTTTAAACTTTTTTTTTTTTTTTACATAAACACGATGGGCTTTTCTAGCAGTCCAACCACCAGGCTTAGCAAGTTTTCTGGGGGAAACTCTGCTTCCAGATCGTAATAGTAAATGCTCCGAACAGAACTGCTCACTGTTGGGGAATTTGAGTCATTATTAAAGGCACTATCCGCGATTTTAATTTAACCACGACGAGAAAAATACTTTTGACATCATGTACTATCAAGTCCTGCTACATTTCTGTGAAAAAAAAAATTACACATTGATCAGCGTGTTTTGGATATCTGGCCCCGCAAAGCGCTGCCTGAGGATCTGTTAATGATGATCTGTTAATGCAGAATTCTGGGCCTGGAGGGCCAGCGTCCTGCATGTTTTTGGTTTCTTCCATTTTCAACACACCTGATTGCAATGTGGGGTTCATTTTGCACTTTTAAAAAAGCTTTTTGATGACGCTATCCTGAGATCAAGGTGTGCTGAAGCATGGAGACATCCATGAACGGAGTTCCACACATCTGTGGTAAGATGTTAGAATGCCACCGCAGATGCAGATCTTGGTGGTGGGAATGTCTACGGAAATATTCAAAACCTTAAACTCTGTGAATTATTTTATTTAAGGTCATAATCTAAGGACAAATACAAGCAAAAACATAGATTTCTGCATTTTATTTTTTTATCAGTCTCACTCAGCCATCCATGAGTACTGCGATTTGTGAGATTTAGAAATGAAAAAAAAAAAAAAAAAAATGCTACTCTGTTTGGCCACTGTGTAGCAGTGTTCAGTTCATAGCCTTGTAGAAATTCGAACACATTTTCACATATGAAAATAACACCAATATTTGTGTTTTCATCATTTACTGTACTTTGAGGCTTGACAATATCGTGACAAATTGAAATCATTTATCCAAAATCTCTTTCATAAACTAGTTTTTATGTCACAAACCCAAATTGAACACAACTTAAATATAAATCTAAAAAAGTATTCACATAATTTCTCAGATTTTGCTTTGTGCATTTTCATCAGCTGGCGGTAAACCGAGAAGTCTGACTTTCAGAAAAAAACTAAAAGAACAGAAAAAGGTTATTTTCAAAGGTTATCAAAAAACAACAACACTGCAGAGTGGATTGGCTGTTCAGTCAAAACCAGTCATTGTCTACACCTCATAAAATTACAGTGTGCTCTTGAAGTGAGTGAATAATTGCAGGCATTACTGATGTCTAATCCCTCCATTCTCAAACTGTGGTACGCGTACCACTGGTGGTACGTGAGCTCCCTCTAGTGGTACACGGGGGAATCACAGAAACGTATATATTCTTTGAAGATTAGTTAAAAGTCAGAACTTTCAGAAACAAATAATACCACCAAAAAACATAATAATTTCAAATTAAAACACGTCAAATCCACTGCAATTGACATTTAGTTTTTCTCTTCTAATATAACGTGTTGGACTGAGACGTGGTCACGTTCAGTCACGTAGTAGTCATCGACGATTAAACTAGCTCAGCTTCACCGTCATGAGCGTGCAGAGGTGAAACGAGAGGTCCGAGAACTCTACAAATGTGGCTCCAAACAGGAGCTATGAGGAAAAGAAGTGCAGAACAGGAGGAGAATAGAACCAGCAGCCCTGCTGGAGCTGAGCTGACCACACTGAAGCAACACGAGGCTGTCAGGAGGCTGAGGAAGCAGCGTAGCCGAAGCATCACCGGCATCTGCTAGTGTTAGCAACAAACGACGCTGCATGAGTGCGCACGCGCGTGAGAGAGAGAGAGAGAGGGAGTGAGAGAGAGAGAGAGAGAGAGAGAGAGTGAGTGAGTGAGTGAGTGAGGATGCAAGTGTGAGTGAGGGTTGCCCCTTTGTGTGACAGTTCCAGTGTTCTGCCTTTGCTAACTGTGGCTGACAGAATTAAACAAAAACAAAAAGACCAAGACACTTAGAAATATACCTGCTTCCTGTGGATGTTTTTTTTTTTTTTCTATTTTACTTTGGTCATAATGGTGGTACTTGGAAAGCCTGATTTTTTCTGAGGTGGTACTCGGTTTAAAAAGTTTGAGAAACACTGGTCTAATCAATATTAGACATCACTAGCATCCTGTGCAGAGTTCACCAGCATTCTAAAACTGGCTACAGCTGGTGCCATTACAGATCCATTTTTAAGGGTACACAGCCTAAAGCAAACTAAAGTGTCACTTCATGATAATGAAATTAATTTCTTTGCCAACAGTGCTTATCCCTTCAACAATCAATACGTTACATCCTGGACATTTCGGTCCTTCTGGAATGACGGATGAGCTGAGAAAGAGAAATAAACCAATCAGAGCTCCGATCAGCTCCCCATTGCTGTGAGTGACAGTGCTTCATTACTTACAGCAGCTCAAGAGATTATGGCTGCATTGATTTTCAGAATTACAACTCTGAGGTCTTTCTTCGTCCTACCTGTGGATGGTTTCCTGTGGTGGCGAAGGCCAGGGATGAAGAGCCCCCGGGATCACTCTATCTCCAGGTGACAGCTGCCAGTCATGTGTGATGAGAGCCCTTTTGTAAGGGAGGCAGTGGTGAAGGTGAAGGAAGAGGCTTTATCTCCCTCTCTGTGTCTCTGTGTGTTATCTTCTCTTCCTACTCTATTCTCCACACTCTCCTCACACTCATATTCAGAGCTCTTGTTATCGTGCTGACCCTCAACTCCAAACACCACCTCCCTCTGCTGGTAATCACATGCACGTCTTCTTATTGTTTGCTATAACACCCTCCCCACCCCACCACCACTGCCCCCATCCCAATGCCATCATTTCATGTGTTTCTGCCTCAGGCAGAGAAAATGAATTCTGTGCAGGGCCTTGTTTAAACATGCAGTGTAAACATGCTCACACTGTTTACCATAAGCCACTACGTCAGAGCAGACTGAGCTCAGATCCTGGCTGAAAGCCACAGGCCATGAAAACCAGCACACTGTACGAAACAACAAGTTCAGTTTACTTAAAGGTGTAATACAACATTTTGATTTCCGGGTGGATCACCTAAATAATTGGTGGGTCTGTTTGTCAATCATTCTGACGAGCTGCTTTCGTAAGGCGGTTCTACGTGCTTGCGCCCAATCAGCTTCTCCATTTTGCGCATTCAGAGTGTTTCTGTAGCCGTGAGCTTCTGAGCTCGTACTGACCGATGGCGAGTCTGACATCATGAAACTGGAACTGTTTCGGAAAAAAAGCTTTATTTATGAGCGAGGCGATCGCAGAAACTGTAACAGAGCCGTGCACGCCGGAGAAGAGGAGATCGCGCTCGTACACTTCCGCGTTTCCTGGGAGAAGCAGGAGAGCCGGGCGGATGGTCTGGAGCATGGCGTTGTTCAAAAAGTGAGTAACAGACGTGGGGCTTCGTCTTTTCGAGAAAATCGTGTATTAGACCTTTAAGAAAAATATGGAAACTCGTTGCCTTAGAAATATTAAGTAAACTTAACTTGAATTTCTTATGTTTAAACAAGTTGTTAATATTGAGTGCACAGTACTACCAATAACTTAATGATTTTGAGTATCTAATCCTAATGCTAACTTGTTTAAGTCTGCAATACTAATTTTGAATTAATTATTTTGAGTAAATAATTATACTGCTAACTTATTAGTTTTAAGTCTGCAATACTAACTTTGAATTAATTACTCTGAGTGTTCAATACCAAGCTCACTTTGTAGTCTGTCTTATTTGAATGTCATGCAGTAAAAATCTAAGGAACATGCAAGACTTCAAAACATTATCCACATCTGCAAACACACTTAAAACACGTTAATGAGAACAGACTTCAATACTTGCAGCTGCCATGAAACATTTATTTCTAAAAATGTAATAACATAGGGTCGCTGCTGGACAGGCCAGTGACCTTCAGTTTCCAAAGTGCACAATAGCAAAACCTTGATCAAACACCAAAAAAAAAAATAATGTAACTACAGATTAACAGTCAAGTTTTGTACACATTATGAAAAATAGAATAGAAAAAAGGGAGGTGAAACTCAAGGTGAAAATCAAGCTAACAGACAAATTACAACATTATATAAATGTAGAAGTTAACTGAACGATTTCAATCAGTTTCCCAACCAAATAGGATGACTCTGGCTTAGCAATGAAGATAGTTTTTCAGTGTGAGAAGCTTTGGAGATAGTGTCTTGGAGCCAAACCCAAGCATCACTTTTTTTATAAAGCTGAGTGTGGTTGTCATGTATTTTGGGTAGTTCAAATGCAGTGCATAAGTCAGACCAAAGACGAGGCAAACTGCCTGGGGTAAGTCCTTAATGTCCTCCATGACATGCGTCCCTCAAGGACAATGGCGGTTGACATTGGCTGCAGGTGAGTTGAGCCGTGACCCAGTGGAACCTCATCTGACTGACAACAGTCACAACACCAACTGGTAGAGATGCCAGTGTCCTGTGGAAAAACGTTTATTAGATGTGATTAAGGAATAATCAGGACCTGAAGTCGTTCAAAACTAGAACCAGGGTAATGACCAGATCAGCAACATGGAGAGCGCTGCACATCACAGTGCGCACCACGGAAAAAGCTCTGACCGTGACAACTCATCCCTCTCTCCCGTACACTCCTCCCTATTTCTATCCCTCTGCCTCTGTCCTGTGTACTTCTTTCCACCTCTTTGTATTCCTATGGCATTCAAAAAGATTAACTTATAATTTTCAGTAAATATCACATTCTGAAACTGCAACACTGTAAGTTATTTGATAAAATACTTACATAGCATGTCTTGAAGAAATCACTGGGATTATCACCGACTGCACTGGGAATCCCTTGGAGCACGACGGAGCGCAGCACAGTCACATCTTGCAGCTTTGACAAAGAGATCAATCATTACTCGGCAGCTGAGGACCTCCACACATGGCTTTAACATAGGACTTAGACTGAAAAAAACAACAAAACTTACCATCAAGTTTGTGGCCTGCATTAAATCCGTCAGTCTTCTCCCAATGGCTCCTTTTTTCCACTTGAAGAGTTCAAAAAAGCGAGGAGTGTCCTGGTCCAAAGCCTCAGAGAACTGTACTTCGAGATTCTTACTGGCAACTCTCATGAAGTCTGCAAACACCTGCAGGAAACAAGGGGGGGGGGGGGGGTTTAGGGGTTGGGGGAGGAAGAAGGCCAATCAGTGAAGTACAAAGACATCAAAAGGAAATAAAACTAGTGCTGCAAACCAGTAGCGGCAGGTGGCGGGAGCGCTTGTTTCGTTCGCCTACACCGTCAGCGGCGGGCGGTGCGGCGTTAATTCACTTCCACATTGGCGGAAGCTCCATACCCGCGCATTCCAGTCAGGCGGTGTTGAAGAAACCAGTTTATTAAAAATAATCGTGGCCTACTTGTTGAGTTGTTTGGAATGCACCTTGAATGCGTGGGTGTGGAAACGAGCGCTCCCGTCAATGCAGAAGTGAATTAACACCGCACTGCCCGCGGCTGGCGGTGTGGACGGACAAAACAAGCTCTCCCACCACCTGCGGCCCGCTACTGCTGCAAACTGAAAACTGTAAGGGCCGTCCCACTGGCCCTCATCCCCTTCAGTAGAATTCTGACTTTAATCTCAGAATTCTGTGAAAAAGGACATACCTTAGAGAAAAAAGAATTTTATGAGAGGATAAGCACCACTGTTAAGGTGTCAAAAAAAGTTTTAACAATTTTGAAAAGTGAAATAAATAAAATAAAGCCAGAACTTATTTTAGCCATTTTGGACCTAATTTTATCTTCTGCACTCACATTCCATATAATTCCATTTGAGTAAAAAGTAAGAATTCAACTTTGTCCTCAGAATTCCGGCTAAAATCCCATTCCAAAAGCAGTTCTTTTTACTTTGGCCAAAATCCTGTTCTGTAGAATTCTGACTACCCCCCCCCCCCCCCAAAAAAAAAAAAAAAAAAAAAAGAATTCTGATAAGTTCAAAGTCAGAATTTAGACTTATTCTCAGAATTCTGAGAAAAAAAAAGTCTGAAGTTTGAGAAAAAAATATAGAAATCCAGGAAATAAATACCTGCCCCTCTGTGAAAAGCGCTGGCCATCTTTCCGCATGTCCACTGCAGCGGCTGGTGCAGAGAAACTTCTCCCCCTTATAAAGAAATGTGTATGAAAAAATGTTTCAATATGAATATTGATTAAAATGTTTTTTAGATCTTTAACTGAAAAGCCCATATTGTGCATCCCCATATAATTTGTCCCTTTGAGATTTAAGTACCATGAGATTCACAAAACTATATGAGAGAGAGAGAGAGAGAGAGAGAGGGAGAGAGACAGAAAGAAAGAGAGCGATGCATTGAAACAGATAGATGTAGCTTAGTAAGTGCTGAGATACTAATGACTGTGTGTTGATGTGAAATGAAAATACCTTTTATTACTGGAATTTTGACAGGCCAACTGAGCATCAGTTTCTGCCTAAATGATGAAAGGAAGAACAAAAAGATCAAAAAAACACAATTATTTCAAGTAAAACACGACAAGGCAACCTTGGTTTTACTCTGACCAGCCAAACAGGACCAGCACAAGGCTCACCCGTTAAAAACGACACCTTTTTAGGATAGGTTAATGTTTCTATCCCTCACAACTGTTATTCAATGATATAATAAACAAATGAATTGGCGCCAGATATTTTCCAGTTGCATACAAAACTGAAATTTCCCCAAAATTATTTATATGTTTAACCATTTATATTACCACACGTACAACTGCAGAAAAATATTTTAGAAACGACTTTCAATATAGAACTATGCAGTAGTTTCACCCACACAGACACCAGCAGTGCACGCTTGTCTGCGCGCCTGTTTTGGTGGCTGTGTTGGCGGGTTGGGGACTATTTTAGCGGGGTGATTTTAACTGTATGAGGAATTCACATCCTGAGGTGGTGGAAAAAAAGTGAAGGACTAACAACAAATAAGTGATTCAATGACCAAAAGTGTTTGTATCGTTCTTATGGCAGTCTTAACCACTGTTAGCCGAAATCAAACTTCACATCACATCATGGCTCATTTCTTTTCAGCCTGCACTCTACCAAGTGCCTGCCGTCCTGAAAACACTTCGCAGGGTGCTTTTGGAAGTGAGGTTGCAAAAATAACTTGATGTGTGGTAGCTAATGTGACGATGAAGCTAAGCTATGTACGCTCAGAAAGCCTGCCTGTTGAATGCTACACCACAAGCCCACACAAAAATTTGAGAATATTTCTTACTTACCGAAAAACTGCAGAAATAAAGAGAATCCCGGCTAATCCGACGAGGAGCACCGCTGTGGAGACGTTCTCCAGCTGCACACGAGGCACGGCAGGAAGTTCGAGACAGGCGGAGTGATATGCGCATGCGTTGAACCGAAAGCTAGCCGATATTACACCCCACACGAAAGTAGTGCTGAACACTGCAGGAGTGATGTGTGCATGTTCCAATAATGAAGGAAAGTGGTGGCAGAGGTTGATGAAGAAAATCTTTAAAGAAGCAATGGAAATGTTTAAATTGCCAAAAGGAAATAAAAAAGTGAAGAATGCCAGAGTTTCCATGTAATAAAACTAGTATTTGAGGATGTGTTTATTTACAATAAGCTGCACTACTTTAAAGAAATATAAAATGTATAAAATTTAATTAGATTTTTATCAAAACTGTTACGCAAAGAAGGATATATTGGTTATTGTTAGTGTATGCATAAATATTTTTGTAGTAACAGGAAAAAAGCAAGAAATGTAAAGTTTGAATGGACCATACAGCATTTCACAGCCAAAAAAATCTGCAAGTTCTAAATACTTAATTTGTTCAAAACATGTAAACGCAAGACAATTGAGTAAATTAATTTCTTCATCAAGAATTACTAACAACTTGTTCAAAATGAGTGTTTATAACAAGTTGCCAAAAAGTGAGTTACTTCAACACAATACTTCTGAGTAATATGAATGTTTGTGTTTACAGTGCAGACAACAGGATGGTCTTTATATGTAAGATAAGGTTCTGTGAAGAAACACATCAGCTGGCCCATGTGGTGCTGCCTGACTGAAGTCATACACTGAACCACTTAACTCCCACAATGTGTGCAGAAATGGCAATTTCCCAAAGTCAGATGGTCAGTAGCCAGTGGGACAATTACTGAAATTTTGCACGTAATGCTTCATCCAGCAGTTATTTCACATGTTACTCATGCGTTATAAAGTAATTACAACTTGATAAAGTTGTATAAAATTTAATAATTAAAAACAAAAACAAAAAAAAAAAAAACTGTTTCACAAAAAAACAGACGTGGTTTGGTTAAAACAGACCAGATGCATTTTACATCCTTCAATTGTAAAAGATGAATTGGGTTCTGTGTACAAGACAATGATTTGCTGGAAAATGCTTTGTGAGCTGAATTTCCATCAGTTGGTGGCAGGAAGATGCTCTGAAGTGTGGATGTTAGCTGCACTCTGTCTTCTGAATAAACTACCAAAATGCAGACAGCTCCTAGAATGTGTAGTGACCATCCATTGAGCGCTGTTCATACATGAGCACCGAAATGCAGGGCTCCACTCTGGTGGAGTGTTTTATCTGCTGGATATCTGCTTAAAAAATGTTCAAACATCTCCATGATACGCTGCTCAAGGAACGGTGCCCCCCTGGCCAGATCACCGCCTTGCTGAGCGGCACGTCTCGGTAACTTTCCGTAAGGATCCTATCGAGGGTTTTCCCAACGCGTCATAAGGCGCGTCATCAACCCAGAAGTCGCCATCTCAGAGGTACTCCGTATCATACCGTATCCCAACAAAGCACGAGTCCTAAGGAAGATCCAGAGCGTTATCAAGAAAATGGTAAATATTGCCGTGTCATTGGTTGTACCAATAGGTCAGACCGAGAAAAACATTTGGAATTATATAGACTTCCAAAAGTTATCAAAAACCAGGGTGAGGAATGGCACAAAACTATCAGAGGAACAGAGGCGCTTGTGGTCAGCAAAGCTTAACCAAGATCTACGAGGGAAAAATCTGGACAACATCCGAATGTGTTCGGCACATTTCTTGTCAGGTAAGTGAAATAGTGCAACAGTTTAAGCTCATTAATGACTTCATATGTTACTTTGATCATTCATAAACATTTAGCTTCTACAGAAACTTGCATTTTTCTGTCCCTAGCCTTAAGAGATGTATTACTCCTGAACAAAACAGTTTGTACTAGATTTTTAAAGTATTTCATGTAAAAAAAACAAAAAAAACAACCAAAAAAAAAACATATTTCAGCTATCAAACTATTTGTAGCCATCAGCTTGGTAATATTTGCATTTTAATCAATTATTTAGAACCCCAACCAGAACAAAACTGCTTGTCCCCAGTGAGGGTCCAGGAGGTGGGAGCCAACTCATGTGGATCTTTACCACCAATAAACCGTCATGTTTTTGCCTTAATATGCTATTTTTTACTTCTTCGGTAGAAAACAGAACAAACAGCGTGATGTAGTCATTATACGCATTAGACGAATGAACGGTTTTGTACTTTGTCACTACAGGAAAGTCAAACGACACCAAAATTGCACAAAACAGCTGTATGACCGGAGCGACTCTGTGTTGCCAGATTGGGCTGGTTTCTGCCAAATCAAGCTTATTTTTTGACGTACGGGTTGATGAAATGATTGTGTGTTTATGACGTGTTTTTTTATCATACAAATACGGTTTTTACGGTTTTAACGTGCATTTTAAACCAAGATGGTGGTTTGAGCTGCTTTCTATTGAGTTAAACGGGTTTCATATTGTTTGCGAGGGAGAGCGACAGATGTGGCAACCTCCTCCAGTGGACTGCAGAGGCACCGGAGGCCATGTGAATCACAGTGCTGCGGTGATTCCGGACCGGAGACGGAATGTAGCTGAAACGCATCCAGTGTGAACTGTGAACCCGGCGTTCTTCTCCTTCTCCATCTCGGATTCCAGGCCCACTGCATTGCCTTGAAGCATTACATATCCTTTCCAGAAAATTTATTCTAAATGGTAGACAACCATTATTATTATTATCATCAAAATTGTTGTGTATGATCATAGTAGTCACATACAGTACGTTTAAGTATTTAGTACCACTTTAAAAGGTAAAGCATGCATTTCATGTATATAAGATGGTTACCAAAATAATCCAACATTTTGTAGCGTCCTTCATTCTTTCACACTGCTTGGAAAAGGTTCTCATTCTGAAAGTTTCTCTTTTGTATAGCCAATGAACTTTAGCGGACTTGTCCAGAGTTATGATCATCACTGACCAATCAGCAGACAGCAGTGTTGTAGCTTCTCATTGTGAAATCCATACCACATGTCACTGAAGGAGAACATGGTACTTTTGGTGCTTTCCACAACTTTTAGGGGAAACACACAACAACCACCAACCACCTCTGTGCAGTGGAAACAAGGTTTAACTCAAAGAAAACAGCTGACACACTGAGTAGGATAGAAAGAGACAGCAGCTCGACAGCTGGTGTTCCGTGTCCATCGTTCACTTTGAAGTTCTCCACTTTACAAAATCTCTGATTTTAATAAGTATGTAAAGGTTGCTTAAATCCATGTTCTGGGAGACTACACTTAGTGATTTAATAATAATATAATAATAATAATAATAATAATAATATAAAATAATAATAATGAATTGTATTTATCATGCACTTTACATTTGTAAAACAAATCTCAAAGTGCTACAGTGGAGTTTAAAAACAGCAATGACTATTAAAAGTAACAGATACAGGCTAAATCAATAAAACACTCATACTTTTACACATCATAAAATACAATAGGGAACAAGTAAAATCATTCAAAAGCTTTCATAAACAAAAACGTTTTCAAATGAGATTTAAATGAGTCCACCAACTGTGGCGCCCTCAGGCGGGCAGGCAGGGCATTCCACAGTCGGGTGCTGCAGCCTGAAAAGCCCTGTCCCCCATAGAGCACAGCCTGGTTTTGGGGACCTTCAGCAGATTGATGTCGGCGGAGCGGAGGCGTCTGGGGGTGTGGGGAGAGAAGTTCTTTTAGGTACACTGGTGCACTACCGTAGCACACTGAGGGTCAGGAGGCAGAGTTTGTATTCCAGCCTGAACCTTACCGGGAGCCAGTGAAGGTTATGGAGAATGGGGGTGATATGGTGTCGTTTTGGCACCCTCATCAGGATCCTGGCAGCACAGTTCTGGATCGACTGAAGCCGGTGTAGGCTTCTTCCAGAGATCCCGATGAGGAGTGCATCGCAGTAGTCCAGCCTGGAGGAGACAAAAGCATGGACCAGCTTCTCAGCAGCGGGGAGGGAGAGGGAGGGGCGTAGTTTGGAGATGTTCCGGAGGTGAAAAAACGAATTCTTACAGATGTGTTGGATATGGAGGTCAAAGGAGAGGGTGGGGTCAAAGCGGACACCCAGGTTGGTAACGGCAGTTGTTGGATTGATTTTGTGGCCGGCAGATGATAGGACTGTGAAAGGGGAGGACTTAAGTTGGTGTGGGGTTCCAATTAATAGAAATTCAGTTTTGGAGCTGTTGAGCTGGAGAAAATTGTCATTCATCCATTTAAATCAGGCTTATGAAACATGCCCTTGGAGCTTGTTGAGCTGCATTTTGTAACAACGGTGCATTTCGTAATAAATGCCCAAAATGTAATTTTGTCATTTCATTTTGTCATAAAGCCACATTTTGTAATAAACTGCCCCAACGCATTTTGTAATCAATTTTGCCACATTATGTAATAAATTATTATTTTTTGAGATTATTACAAAATGCACTTGCCACTTTTTTTCTGCAAAATGTAGTAACATGGTGTATTATGTAATAAGAATTCTAAGGAATTGTTTGTTGATTGTATTTAATTTACTTTCAAGTATTTGTAAAATGCAAGGCCTATTACAAGTATCACTGTAGGATCCAAGTACCAGTACTGAGCATTTACTGCCAGTATACTATTCAAAAGTTGCATTAAAGGCGTTATCCGTGATTTTAATTTAACCACAACGAGAAAAATGCTTTAGACATCATGTACTAGCAAGTCCATGCTACATTTCTGTGAAAAAAAAAATCACACATTGATCAGCGTGTTTTGGATATCTGGCCCCGCAAAGCGCTGCCTGAGGATTCAGCGTGACGCCCTCTCTGCTCCAGTCACAGCGCAGCAGCAGGGGGGCGGAGCCAGGCCGTCTTCAGCGTGCACGACACCGGTAAACAGACCAGCATGGAAGCCGAAGGAGCAACAAGCTACTTTCTGCATTGAACATGTGGCGACAAGGTAACATCTGGTTTACCTGAGACGAAGCGGCCGTTTATTTTGAACAAAAAGAGTCGAAGTGGCTTCTGCTGTGTTTCCTCCAGAGGATTGTGCACGCGTACGGGACGTGCATGTAGCGTCGTGCACACTGAGCGGGAGCAGAGTGGAGGGGGAGTGGGAGGGTTTTCTCAGTGTGAGGAACCAGTCAGAGAGCTCGGGGGCGGAGCCAACATTTCAACTGAAGTCAGGGCTCAAAATTGTGCAGAATCACGGAGAGCTCCTTTAACAGAGAATATACCGTAATTTTCTGAGTTTTGTTTTGTTTTATTTGATGGACAGTTTCTTATTCTGTTCCTTTAAAATATGGATGGTTCATAACTTTGCATTCTTTCTTTAAAAAGCCCTATAATGTACACTAGACCAGGGGTTTTCAAAGTGGGGAATAGCGAGCCTCCCCAAAGCGAACTCTGCTGTCGGCGCAGGCCCGGGGGAAAAGTCGGTACCGCCCGTTCAGTCGGAGCGGGGGGGGGGGGGGGGGGGGGGGGGGGGGGGGAGTAGTACCAGTACTCACTCAGAGCTTCTAATGGTTCTGAGTTGAGGTTTGATGTACTGATACTGTGAGTCCCGCCTGTGTGCTTCCTACGGAAGCCCACGTGCAAGAAGTGCTCTCTCTCTCTCTCTCTCTCTCTCTCTCTCTCTCTCTCCTTCTTTCTCTGGTCATGCCTCCCCTGAAGCCCTCTGGCACCCCCCCAGGGGAGGCACGCCTCACACTTTGAAAACCGCTGACATAAAGAAATGGTTCCACCCGGTATAAGACCACATGCGTGCAGTGGGCCCTTCACTGTAATGCATGTCTTTTTTAATTTCAGATGATTCCACTATATAACTCTTTACATCAAGTGTAAAATTATCCTTATATTCCATTTTACAGATATATTTGGCAGTGCATATCTTCAGCCAATAAATTTCGAGCTTCCGTTTTGTCATGCTGTCAATCAACGTGGAGCAGCCAGAGGGCACGGCCGCTCGCCCAGCAGAGGAGAGTTAGTTACGCAGCAGCCGCCCCGCTTACCTCGGATATATCCACTGTCTGCTGAACATCCACCGTAAACAGCTCAACATGGAGGATGCTGCAGGACTGGAGGCTCTCATTTTCACCCGACAGATAATAGCGTGCACAGTTAAAGGGGCGTGGCTTGGTCGCTCATGAAAGCAGAGGGAGGGCGGAACCTGAGACGTTGGATTAAAAAAAACTCTCTTTCAAAACTCCAGACATGAGCTTTAAGCATGCATGTGGTTCATGATACATCAAGCATACTTTCTTGCAGTTAAGATGGCCAACAAGGGCAATGTAATTGCAGGCACCTATAATTTCTTAGCCCCCTGTTGGGCACAGGGAAGAACAGTAAAATAATGTGCAGGTGTTTGATCAGTTTATGGTGTCAACAAGTGTGTTCTTTTATGCTGTCGTCTGCTGGGGAGGAAGGATAAGAGTCCCTCTAAAAGTCCCTCTAGATTCCTGGTGTATTACTCTAAAATAATAATAATGATGATAATAATAATTAAACAAAGAAGAAATCACAGTGTTTCTCCTGGATCTGAGGTTCAGCTCTCAGCGTCACTGATTTTTTTTTCTACATCATTTCCCCCACAACCAAAGGCAGTGATATGGCTGTCTCAAGCTTCCGGTAACTTCCAAGTCACTCTTGTCTCAAGTTCATTGTTTGATGAACAGTAAAAGATGGTATATACACAATGCACTATCTTATTACATTTTGCAGAAAATGAAAAAGTTGCAAGGGCATTTTGTAATAATCTTCTCAAATGTAATAATTTATTACATAATGTGGCAATATTTATTACAAAATGCGTTGGGGCAGTTTATTACGGGAATGTGGCTTTATTTACAAAATGAAATGACAAATTGTTACATTTTGGATGTTTATTACAAAATGCACCATTATTACAACATGCAACTTAACAAAATACCACTTTGCCTTGTATACTGAGAGGTTTTAGGCTGTCTCATATTTCCAGCTCTTGACTCAATCAAAGCTGGGAATGTTAGATATCCGCCAATTGTTTTCGGACCAATGTTTTTCCAGATTGGCCATCTCTTCACTGCTGCCATGTTTTGTTTGCCTGTTAAAGCTGGTGTCCGGAGTTTTCCGTTGACTCCAATGTATGTATCGTTTTTTAACAGAGCTTAAATGTGTCAGTCTGGTTCATACTACAATATAATATTAGCATAAAGCAATATAAACATTTATTATGAGCTCCGCCTTCGTCTCATAGACCCCCATGTTATCCGAAAAGCGTCCGGTCAGCTTCAGCCAATAGATTTCGAGCTTCTGCCTTGTCGTGCTGTCAATCATTGTGTGCACGCAGCCAGAGAGCTAGAGGGTCAGAGGGTCAGGTATGAGCCAGAGAGCTCATACCTGGACCCTCAGCTTACGTCCCAGTTTTACTGTCAGATATTCTCCAACAAAAGTCCGTAGGATGCCCTCTGCCATATCTTTATGTAGATGCAGTAGCTGATTGCTGGAGTTCAAAAAAAAAAAGACTGTTGTATCTCGTATCTCGTGTCTCTTCCTTCTCTTCAACCCCTTTGTGGTTGTTGGCTTATCTGTTCACTTGTTTGTTTCTTTCACTTTCTGCCTCCCTGTCGGGCCCAGCAATATTATGCATCAGCACTCAAATAAATAAAATTGAAAAAAAGCATGTTAACAAGAGGAGCTTTATACTTATAAGCATACTTGGAAAAGCAAATCTGTTCGGCACATAACAGCAGTCACACTCTCATTCTCTGCTGCTTCCATGCTGGACAGGACAGGTTAAAGGATAAGTACGGTTTAAACAGCTTTCACGTTGTTTATAGAATGAAGTAGAACAATATACTCACCTGAATACCCTGAATGGTTTTCGATTTTGGATCTAAATTTCCCCCGAAGCACTGTTCGGATCAGAAAAGCATTCGGGGTGAGTATATTGTTCTACTTCATTCTATAAACAACTTTAAAGCTGTTTTAAACCGCACTTATCCTTTAAGGGAAAAAAAAAACAAAAAAACAAAAACAAATAAAATAAAAGCAGGAACCTTCAAAGAAAACCAGAGGGGCCTTTCAGAGAGATCTGCTTTTCTTTGACCATGAGATTTTGAGAACATCAGAGGAGACAAGCCTGATTTTAATGTAACTGCATTTTTATCATTATTAGTACAAAGCAGTGTTTTGAGTGTTGTGATGGAGGAATTTTGCTTTTAGATTTTTGGAATAACATAACTAATACAAATAATTTAAGTGAAAAAGCTCAAACAAGAAACCCACCACTTGAAGTTTCCCAGACGGGTCAAACAGTAAATATGTTTGTAAGAATCTGACATGCCACTTCAGTGTACAGTGAGACTTATAGATTGTTATATAGTATAATTTTCTGGAAACTCATTTAAAATAAAAGTAATTCTTTACAGATTTGTCTGCAATCAAAATTAAGTAAATATATTCTTGTCTCACAAATGTCAACTTCAGTTGTAGCATTTTTTTGAACAGTTTTTAAACAAGAAAGCAACTTTTATCATGCAAAAACGTATGTGTTGAAGTGAATTTCATTTTTTTTTTTTTTTTTTTTGGAAGATGGAAGATTTCCGATGCATTCAAACCTTAATACAGTGTTGTGTTGTGTTGCTGTTTCAGGGAAAAACAGCAACAGGAAAAAAAAATAAACATCATTTTTTTCAGTTTTATCAATGCAACATTTCAGTACTGACTCATATTTCAGAGAAAGAAATACTATGTTAGCAATAATTTTCTCAAGATCATTGAATATGGTGGGATGTGTGGAAATGTGCCGAGAAAGTAAGAATGTGACATGGCGTTTAGCCTGAATGGGGTTGTCCTCGTCGATGTGTGGAACTTTTCTTCCCTGCCCTTGTCTCTCACTCTATGTACGCTCTAGCATTATCAAATCAATTACTACTGATGGGAGTTCCTCCTAACAGGTAGTGAGGTGTCTCGTCACTAATTCGTCCTGTCGCTTTGATGGATTTGCCTGGCTGTCGGAGCGCCAGGCCTGCAGCTCAGGGAGAGGGTGGCCGATCTGTCAGGCTTCACAAGCCATTACTTAAAACATTAACTGCTTGGGATGCAGGGAGCTGCCTTGAATCTTCAGACTGCAGGAATTGGACGCTCAGATCTGAGTCGAGGATTCCCTGCTGTAGCTGGAATCTGCATGAACTAGAAGGAGGGAGGACGAGGGCTCCACGGACCCTGCTAGAACATTCAAACTCATTCAAAGTTCAGAGACAGAAGTTTTTGTGACATGGCATAGGTTTATCTCTATTCCTCAAAGATTTCAAGAGAATATGAAGAAGTAATGCTTTTAATGTGGGCTGAGAGCTCAACTTTTTACTTTTTTCTTTGCTTCCAATTTGGTTTTCAAACTTCCATGTTAGAGGCAGTCAAAGCCCATTAAAACACCAGTTTTGCACTGTCAGAACCAGGGCCATTTCAAGAAAACTGAGGGCCCCAAGCAAAATGGACTGGGAGCCCGCCCCCCCTTTTGATTGGGGGTCTTATAGCAGCAGGTAATAATCTAACACACACACACACAAAGATATCCTGAGGAATAGGATTGTCCATAGGCTTCCTGCTTTCACAGAACAGGACTTAAAGTTCTCCCTTCCGAGATTGATTTCCGGCAACTGGGAGGGTGGGAGTGTAGGGTGCCTTGTTATTGTGGTACAGTCTTGTCCATCCAATGGAATCATGTTCGAGTCATTTAACTGACGTTGAGCACGGTGGATAATGTCTGAGAGCAGCTTTGCCAAGACCAATGGCACGGCACATGGCCCATTCAAATGTATCATACTCCAGCCAACTTCCATGAGGCAAATACTAAAACTGGGTTTATGACCAACAAATCCTAGTCAACTTCCTAGCAGGACAAATAAACACATTTGTTAAAAACGCAGGGCTACAACCTCCTCCTTACAGATAACATCGCAAACAAATGCCTTTCTTTGACTGTTTTTTTTTTTTTTTCTTTCATTTGCCCAAACAACTGGAATGAATTCCTTTAATGGTGCGTTCACACCGGACGCGTCGTGGGCGTCGTCGACGCTTGGGACGCCTCGAAGCTGACGCTTATGACGCTTCAAGCACGAAGCTTGACACCAGGTGGACACAAAGCTCGCGACGCTCTTGATACGCGTCAGTTTATCGGCGCGCGGGAGGCTGATTTCTGTTTCCATGCTATGGCGGATCGCATCAGGAGAGTGGCTCGGCTTTATTTGTTAAATAAAGCTAGACCGCGTCGTCGTCTGAAAAGTCGCTATTGGCTGGTCTGCTCCTCTCTGCTCTGACTGCAGCAGGGGGCGCTGCTGAGACTGACCACTTGTGAGTGCTTTGGGACGGGGGAGGGGCTCACGGCAGCACCCGCTGCTCATTGACGACAGCAACGAGACGTCCTGTCACGTCTCCAGAGCACCAGAAAAGGTCGCTAGATTTGTCGCTAGTTGTGTTTGACAAAAAAAAAGTCTCCAAGAGGCTTTGGAAAGTCGCCAAATTTAGCGAGAAAGTCGCCAAGTTGGCAACACTGGCTGGCCCGCATCAGTGCCCGGATCACTCGTAGTGACGTAGCACCGGAGGGATCGTCTCTGATTGGTTGATGCCCAGCGGCAGCGCGTCGAAAGTTCAGTTTTCCCAACTCTCAAAAAGTGACGCTCACGACACTCCTGACGCCGGGGACGCGCGTCGTGGGCGTCGACGCTCGAAACACTTGAAAAGTCGACGCTCCTGACGTGCCGCCCCGCCGCTCGTCCACCATAGACTTTGCATAGAAAAGCGCCGCTCACGACGCTTGCAACGCGTCCGGTGTGAACGCACCATAAATGACGTTGCGGTGGTTGCCTGATTTAGCTGTCAGTCATACGATGTGTTTCCACTGGATCCGTTTAACGCGACTGCATTCGCGCGACAAATGACACGCTGCCGCGCTAGACACCTGAATTTTATCGCTGGTGTGTGAATTAATTTGCACGACGCGTCACACTGGTACAACTATGTAACACAGAACATCCTGCAGAAACATCACAGCTTCCTCATCACCGTCTCCTGCACAGCAGCAGTGGACAGGATTCTTCTGATATTTGTCCCACAGTCCTGTGTGCACCCGGCTGTCCGTCAGTGTGTGTGTGTGTGTGTGTGTGTGTGTGTGTGTTCCATTGCTAAAACCTCTCATAAAGCCGTCAGTGCGGTGTTTCAAATTAACTGGTGTCCTTGTTACCTGGTGACTGACTTCCTTTAGCATTTCCTGCTGCTGCTGCTGCTGCTACTGGCAGCAGATGTTGAAATCAGACTCATAAAAGGTCTGACATGGCTTTTGTTTCGTTGTTAACATCTATAAGCAACAAGGGACGTGAAAGAACCCCAGTCGCCAATTAACAAGGAAACCAGTTATTCCAAAACACCGGCTCCACTCCGGGTTCTACACACTTCGCTAGTAGTTAGCTGCTGCGTTCAGGTGACTGGAGCGAGCTGCGAAAAACTGAAACTCAGTCATTCACATGAAGGCAGTGGTGACAGCAGGACTCGGAGATATTCAGGAGACACGTAAAGGAAGCGTGGACAATTTGCACAAAGGAACGGCTGTCAGACAGCTGTGAACTGGCGCTCGTCGTTCATTGAATGTCACGGCACTACTGCAGGAGCTGCGCCTGGATGACGGCCGGTTCCAGCGCTACTTCAGGCTGACGCTGTGTTTCCATCAGAAGCGGTGAACAAATGAGATTGCGCACGCAGCTGGCCGCTCGCCTTGGCATCATGCCAACTGTTCTTCGTGGTCGGAGCACTGTATGCCCTACGTCAGCACGTCTGTGAAAACCTCCACGCTGATAGGCTGTCCTGGCGCGACTTCACTTGAAAAGTTCAATTATTTCAACTCAAGCAACAAACGTCATAAGCTGTCAGTCATGCCTATCACCTGCCAACTGCATCGATTACTGTTACTGTGCAGTCCAACGAATAAGACTTCCTGAAGACAAGAAAACACCAGACACAGTTTATCATTGCAGTTGTTCTCATTTATGTCAATTTTTTTTTTTTTTTTTTTTTAAAGGAATGATAAACACTTGAGATAGCTACAGATAAACACAAGCTAATATTAATTCTCCTGAAATGAGACTTTGCATGTTGCTTTGGTGGTCCGAGGCACTTGCAAACCTGCTGGCTGTCATTTTCTTTAATTTTGAGCCAAAATGAAGCTCAGTTGATTGAAAAAAAAAGGAAAAAAAAATAAGCAAAGATATAGATAAATTAATCTTGAGCATTTATTGTGCAGAAGAACAACAGAAGTCAGTATACTGCCTCAGAAGTACAAAAATAATTTAAAAAATAATGTGGATATTGTAAACAGTACTTCAAGTAACCGAGGTTTTCTATAAGGCAAATGCTATACAGGGTAAAGGTTATGTTATCCAAACTGTATCTGTATTGCAGTATGTATCCATACTGCAAATGTTGCAAAACCAATTTCCCACATCTTATAGAACACAGATAAATCAATATTGCAAGAACAATACAAGTACAAGTACAATACAAGTACACAGAACAGGCTTTTCTTCTCTTGTGCAAACTGTCACTGAACAATTGGTGTCATATTTCACATTAAAATCAGGCTGCAAACACAAACACTGAACTTTGGTTGCCAACAGTATTTTTTTTAATCTAATCCAAAGCAGTTTCAAAAGTTACAAAACAAAACAAGTGTTCCACATCTTCAAAAATACAGTTCCATATAATAGTACTTCAAGTACCCAGAACAGACTTTGGTTTTGTCTTGTGTCACTGACTGAACAATATATATATATATATATATATATATATATATATATATATATATTTTTTTTTTTTAAGAGAGAAACACAATCCATTTCAGATCTTTACAGTGGAAACACAACATGACATTATGTTCTTCACAATTGTCTGTAAACTTTAAACTGTAAAGCACAACTGTAATTCTGGTGTATTCCATCTGATTTACAAAAGTAATCCTGCTCAGTATTCCATGTTTTCATCAGCTATGCCTGTAGCGAGATTCCATTTTTTTATGCACTGCAGCCGATTACAGTTATTTTTTTTATCCTAATTACGCAACACTGTTACATGTGATCAGTTGCTCCCCAACCCTGACTACTTGTTTTTATAACATTCTAAATCAGACTAATTCATTCGCTGTAATGCAATGTTACAGAGAAGTGGCAGACAGAATTGAGTGTAGTTGTTGATGAGGATACTGCAAAAAATCCAAATCTGAGCAAGTTTTTTCAACTTGTTTTGAGTGAAAATATCTCATTTTACTTGATTTAAGATAAATTTACTTAAATATTATATTTGATCAAGATAAAAAGGCTTGATTTAAGAGAAAATTCTCTGAAATCAAGAATTTTTTTGCTTGTTCTATTGGCAGATTTTTTTTCTTAAAGCTCGGGTTGGCGATTTGAATTAGATACATTTTTTTAAATACTGGTTAAAATGATCTTTATGACCCGATACGAAGCAATTCATGGCGTGTTCTTAAAGTAGTTTGGAAAATACCCGCTATCTACAGCAGGAGTAAAACGGGAAAAACAGCAACCAATCATCTTGACGGGACACCTTTTTTTAAACCAATCAAATCCCTTCGCCGTTCGACCTGCCCCCTGCGCGTACATGTCAATGGCGTGCACTGACCCTGGTTCAGTGCGCGCGTAGAAGGACGGAGCATCGTTGCAGAATGGCAGAGAAGAATGTTTGGGGCTTTACTTAGCGGTGAGTGCAACATAACTTGGCATAGTGCAAATAAAGAAAAACGAAGAAACGAAGCGCTGAGGCAGTGTTAATTTTGTCAACGAAAACTTAAACGAAAACTATTCGTTGACGACCCATTATTCCGTGACTAATTTGTGACGAGAACGTGAATTTAATAAGTAATGAAAACAAAAACTAAAACAAAATCTCTGAACATCATGAACTGACGAGTAAAAATGTGACGAAAAAGCTGACGCCGGCCGTCGGACAAGCTGGGTTATTACAACCATCCTCACGCCGGGCTCACTGGCTCCAGTCCGGCTCCGTTCTGTCTCCGGTACGGAGACGCAACACCGCAGCAGCACTGCTGTTTGTTGTGCTTCGCTTTTTCTTCTTCTTCTGTGATGTTTTGGCAGCTTGCATCCCGTTGGTTGCATTACCGCCACCTGCTGGTCATTATGATTGGAGCTTTTTTTCTTGCAGGCTGTCATTTGTTGTAAGAAGAATTTAGAGAAAGAATCTGAAGTTCGTATATTTAAATTTTTTCCAACAAGCCATAGATTTTCATATTTATGATACAAGAGTTGTATGATACATTCTAAATTTAAATATCTAAACATAATTAAAGACATGCTTACAGTGGAGTTTTTACAACCGTGACACATATCCTTTTGCACTTCTGCTACTGTGGTTTTATGTTGTGTTGTTTTTATGTGTATATGTATGTTGATGTAGCACTTTGCACTTTGCCCAAGACAAATTTCCTACTGAGACAATAAAGTTATCTATCTATCTATCTATCTATCTATCTATCTATCTATCCATCTAATTTACTACAGTACAACAAAACTGTCAAATTTCATCAAGACTAAAATTGAGACTAAAACTAAAACTAATTTCCACAGACTAAATTCTAACTAAAACAAAACAAAACCAAAATACTAAAATGTGACTTTAACTAAATCAAGTCTTTTGTCAGTGACTAAAACTAAAATGAAATGAAAAATTCATGTCAAAATTAACACTGCGCTGAGGACAGGTTACGCCAGGGACACACTGGACGCGTCGCGCGCGGAACGTGTCCGCTCCCAACGGAGCTCCTCCAATGGGGTGGGAGCTGGGCGGAGCCTTGGGGAGATGCTACATTCGTGCTACATGCTAGTTTTCCAAGATCGCCAACCCTAGCTTTAAATTAAGAATTTTTTACTTGAAATTAGTAAAAAAAAATTATTTTCTCTGAAATCAAGCCTTTTTATCTGATCAAATATAATATTTAAGTAAATTTATCTTAAATCAATTAAAATGAGACATTTTCACTCAAAACAAGTTGAAAAACTTGCTCAGAGTTGGAATTTTTGCAGAGTATTATTTGGAACGAGACAACACTGCTTGGAATCATGCCAGGATTTTACAGTGTGAAGTCATTCACCAAATGGGCCCCCCTGAGGAAAGCCCACCCTCTGGGGTCCCCAATCGCGCCACCTGCAGCCATGCATGGCGGACTGGCCCGCCGCCACATACACCCCCAGGGTGGACGGGGACCGGGCTACATTAAAAGACTCCAAAAGTCCAGGACCACGGGGGACCAGGCAGGGCACCGGGACCTCCTCATGGCTGTTGCACCACTGTGCAACCAACCTCCACCACTACAATACAGCCGCCGGTAGATGGCACCCTAGCATACGAGGCGGCTCGCCCGACAGGCTCCGAACAGCTGCTCAGCAGCGAGTCGGGCCCCTCAGTCGCCAGGCACAAGACAGAGAGGGTGAGGACGGGGGTACCCCACCCGGCCACCGCGCTGAGACAGCAGAACCCTCCTGCTGAGAAGGCGCCATGGTCTGCCGCAGAACAACCGGCAGAGCAGAGGAAACCAAGCCTGTGCCGGCCAGTAGGGGGCCACCAGCAGCAGTGTGTGTGCCCCTCTGAAGCACCGTGATGGGCGTCGACCAAGGAGAGGGGCCGGTGGGAACATCCACCGAAGGACTTGTGGCCAAGAGTGCACGAGTGCCCCTTGGCCCAGAGACCCGCGGCTCTCGGAAGGTCAGGTGGAAAGAGGCCACCTCCTAAGCAACCCCCAGCGCACATCTCCCCCATGGAGGCACCACCCCCCTGGTGGAGGATTCCAACAGGAGAAGGACTCCATCAGTGCGTTGAGCCCCCTGCAGGCACACAACCTGCAGGCCAGCCAGACAGGACGCCAACCATCCACAACGCCATTGGGAGGCCTGCCACCACCAGACGGGCCTGCCCACGAAGCCCGGCTGATGCTACGCCCAGTAGGGGAATGGGCCCCCCGGCGGGGACCGCAGCCACCGCCCTAAACCGGCCTTGTACCACCACAAACAGGGTCTGTACAAGCCTGGGAGAAGGCAAAGCATGGCCACCACCAGCTAGAGGTTCCGGGCAAACACCAAGAGTGGGGCCCGGTAGGACAAGACGGGGCCAGGGTGATAAGCTGTGGGAAGGGGGTGCATGCCACCTGCACAGCCGATGCCACATCACCACATCAGTAAGGTAGCAGAGCCACATCCGGGAGAGGAAGCGGCCTCATGGCGGCCCCACTGCCCTCCGTCTCACAAGACAGCACCTGCTGGGAATGAGGCAGGGGAGGATACAGCCGAACCAACACCCACAGTGTCGGTCAGAAGGTCAGGAGTCAAGGTCAGGGCAATACGCTGAAGAAGGGGGCACATGCCGCCTACACAGCTGGCGCACGACGGCAAGGCCCACAGGGGGTAGCCGCACTACGCTCAGGGGAGGGAACGGTGGCACGGCAGTGCCCCGTCCCTCCGGCCCCCTCGCCAGAGGCGCCCTGCTCCAAAGCAGGTACCAATAAGTCGGAAGAACACAACAGCGCTTCCACTGGCAGTGCCCAAACCAACACTCATCACGTGGCAACCGCCACCGCGGGGTCCAACAGCAGAGGAAACAGCACATGCGGCCCATAACTGAGAGCCAGCCAACGCTAGCCCTACCGCAATCAGCAAAGATCATGCCGACAAGCCAAGCGAGGCGCGCACGAATAGAGCTCCGTCCATGAGGGGGACCGGCTGCTCAGCAGCCCCCTCCTCCATCAGCCCCCACAGCAGCGCCACCCACCAGAGCGGGGGTGCAGCGCAAATCACCGGGCTAGCAGCTCAGAGAGCCAACCCAGGCAGAGTGCTTAGCAGCCTCCTGCACCGTCCGCCCGCCTCGCTGTGCCACCCGCCGGAACGGTGGGTGCACGCAACAAGTCGGTCCAACGGCAGTGCGACAAGCTGGGGGAGGGGTGGATGCCGCCTGCACAGCGGACACCGCGTGATGAAGCCCATGAAAGCCAGCTAAGGCCGTACGTGGGAGAGGGACAGCAGCGGGGGTGTGCATTGCACATCCACCAACAATAGTAAGGGGGGAAACTGCGGGGAAGGGGGTGTATGCCGCCCACGAAGCAACGCAGAACACCAGGCCGTCCAAAACAACGGGGACAGCGGTCGTGGCCGTCATCGTTGCCTGGGGGGCTCCCCAGGCAACACCACGGTGAGAGCCGTCCATCGCCAAACACGCGGCTCTCCCACATCATGTCACAGCCTACACGGATGGTTGAGGGAAGAGGGCGCACGCCACCTGCACAACCAAACCAGACACCATCCACGACCAATAGAGAGAGCGGCCACCAGGTGGCTGCCTCTCTCCTCCTGCCTGACCGCGCGCACGCAACCAGTCAGAATAATAGCAGCGCAGAAGCTGAGGGAAGGGGGCATACGCCGCCTGCACAGCAACTTGCAGCCGAGCCCGTCGGAGGACCCGGCGCCCGGAGTAGGAGATGCTAGCGCGGTAAGCCGAGGGAAGGGGGCATACGCCGCCTGCACGGCAAACACAGAGTGTAAGCTAGCAGCCGGGCAGCACCACAATGGAAAAAAACCAGTCGAACAGGGACACCTGCTCCTCACTGCTCCGCAGTGGTGCTATCAGTCAGAGTATCAGGTGCCCGGGACGGTGGTGCGGTAAGCCGAGGGAAGGGGCATATACGCAGCCTGCACGGCAAACCAACTGGGAGCAGGGGGAAAACGATCACCCCGCTGCTCCCGCGGGAGTGACTCCACACACCGAGCAACAGGTGTGGGGAAAAGGACAGGGCGGCAGGCCGGAACGCCAGCCGCACAGCAACACCAGCTACTTAGCACCAAGAACAGAAGGCTATGCCGCCGCTCACGCAGAACACGGAGCAGTCCGCTGCACAAAGAGTGCAGACAACGCAATAGCGCAACACCGCACCAGCGGAGACACTGCAACACGGCGGCACCCCGGCGAAAACACTGCAACCTGGTGTTGCGGAAACACCGCAACCTGGTCTTACAACGCAACCAGCGTAAGCCCCGCGACAGCGGAAACACCGCAACCAGCATAAGCGCTGCAACAGTGGAAACACCGCGACCGTAGAAGCGCCGCTAATGGCGGGGACACCGCACAACAGTGGAGAGACTGCCCAACCGCGTAAGCACCGCTAACAGCAGAAGTACCGCCAACAGCGGAAGTACCGCCAACAGCGTCATTACCGCTAACAGCGTCCTCACACTGAGCACCCGCAGGAATGGCGACACCACCATACACCAAGTCATGTATGTATGTAGAATCACAGCAGGCTAGCATCACAGCAGGCTAGTGAGAATCACAGCAGGCTAGTGTGGGGTGGGGTGGGGGTGGGGGGGCATGTCCACGGCCCCACCCCAGTTGCATGCACGTAGCGAACCACCCACGGTCCCTTGGGGGAGAATGCTACTAGTGGAGAAGGAGCGCGGTGGGTCCCTCCGCCTGCTAGTGGTGGCGGAGCGGGGGTGCACGTGATAACCAGAAGCATGTAACGACTGGGGCGGGGGCGGTGCCGCCTGCCCGCAACACACATCACTGACCAGCTGCTCAGCCGAGCCGTGAGCTAGCGGCCGCATGCTAACACCCGCCGTGGACCGCGCCCACCGCTGTGGCAATGGCAACGGCGGTCCCCCGTCCGTCCGCCAGCGGCGATGTCATCCGCCGAAGCGGGGGCGACACAACAGAACAGAAAAAACACGCAGTAGCCGGTTGCAAGAGGCGGCTGGGCCTCCCACACCACAACACACATCACAGGCTAGCTGCTCAGCCGAGCTAGCGGCTGTACGCCACCACCCGCCGTGCCCCGCCAGCCGCGGCGGCACGCCCGTCGGTGCAATAATAAGCCCAAGCCAACAGCCACGGCAAGCCTCGCACGGCGAGGAGCTCAAGGCAGCTGCACAACAGTCAGAAGCACAGTAGCACAACAGCCAGATTGCTGCTTGCTACCTGAAGCTGGGTGAGAACGCCAGTGGCGTCCCTGACCCCCAAGTAACACCAACCACGCCGCAACAGCCGCGGCCGTCATGTAAACAAGCCTGGGGGGAGCAGCCCCTACCCCCATCACTCACCATGAGGAATAGTAGATTCAGCAACCTTACCATCTGCCGGAGGTATGAATGAATCTCTCACCACAGGCGACATGCAGCGCCGCCAAGTCAGGTGAACAGGACCGCAACACGTCACAGCCTTTGGAGGGCACTGAGGCAGCTCCGACCTCGAAGGTCACAAGGCTCCCAGCGACGGTGCATCATGATGCCGTACAGGCTCGTCCCGTCAGGTGCACCCGAACTGAACGCGAGAAGAAAAGTAGGAGCCGATTGGTGGGTGGAGCCCTGAACTTATACAGTTCCTAGGTCACCCAGGGGTCACGAGTGACGATTGTTGGTATACATACTCGAACTACGCATGCGTGAAGGGAACATTTCAGTGCTTTAAGCACCGCCTCTGGCGGTCAGTAGGGATGAAATAGAAATGCTAAATAAATTCAACAAATCTTGTCTGCAATAACATTTTGTACCCATCACTCTAAATAAACAGTTGTTGCTGGCGGCCATTTTGAAAAACAGCTGCCATGGGCATCATACTGAAAATTCATGATGCCTCCATATCTAAATCTGTTTGGAATGCTTTTGGCTATATGTGGACCGAATTTCATGCTTGTATCACAAACTGATTGATTCCTTTATATTTCGGAGCTAAGCTATTGGACTATGTGGAACAATGTTATGGTGAACTTTGTGTTTTCTGTTGTGTTTGTTGCTTAAAAGACAATAAAAAAAATATGTGGGGGAAAAAAGACAACAAAACAAACAACAATAATGTTTAAAGTTGCCAAAAAAGTGAGCTGAATCAGGTATTTCCAGGTTAGGAAGAAAAAGACCTCTATGATTCCTCTGGAGGAAAAAAAAGAAAGTAAGAATCCCAGAAGGAAAAAAAAACACATTCCTGTGTGTGTGTGTGTGTGTGTGTGTGTGTGTGTGTGTGAGCTGTAACTGTGCTGTAACTGTATTCCAATGAAGAATTCATGCTCTGCTGCTGGAAAGTAAAATTACTGTATGAGCAATGAACTGAACACTGAAGAGGGCGGGATGCAGCTTTGCAGTCACATATTGGGCCAACTAAAGTTAGAGATGTAGCTACGGTTCTATGAATCCCGGATGATCGCTAGAAAGTGGTGGTGAAAGCACTGAATTTTGGTTTGCACATACATATGCAGGCCTAGCATGCATACCAACAATGTCACCTGTGACCCCGGAGTGACCCTAGAAAGACATTAATGGGGACATATTATGCTATTTTTCAGTCACGTCATATAGGTCTCAGAAGCCCAAAAACAAAATTTAAGTTTGTTTGCTCCGAATTCATCCTTTTTCGGATTTTCAGCAGTCTAAAAAGTTGCTCTGACGAGCCCTCCTCAGAACAGGTTGTTTCTGAGTCTGCTTTCCGGTATGCACTTGGACGCGTCTGGCCAAGCCCACTCACACACACACACACACACACACACACACACACACACACACACACACACACACACACGGTGGGGGCACAGTCAGGGGGAGGAGTTAAATCCGCTCATTTCAGGATAAACAGACGAAACTCAAACTTGACCGTTTCAGCTGGCATTTTCACACAAAATGTGGTGTAGCAAGACAGGGAGGAAACAGACAATTTTCAAATTTGAACGTCATAATGAGGCTACGGCAACACATACTACTATAAGAAACTCTTCACAAATTGAAAAAAGTATAATATGTCCCCTTTAAGTTCCAGTGTCACACAAGCTTGGCTCCAGCTGAAGCTTCTCATGTGAGGATTCTGACATCCGGGATGCATAGAACTATAGTTAAATTTCTGACTTTTGTTTTATTTCATCCCTGTGAAAGCAGTGATTGACTTATCCAAGCATAGTCACAAGAAATCCCGGACCAACCACACTGAGAAATCGACACCAGGTTGTGGTTCCCTGCTGTGCCACTTGCAACTCCACATTATTGACACATATGCTTTCAGGGTAAATGGAGATCAACCTCTAATCGAGAAGAGACTGCAAGAAATTCAGGACTGCAGGGGTCAGGCAAAGCTCGGGGTCCTCCCCAGAGACTTAGGCAGGAATCGGAAAAGTGGGGGTGCAAAAGAAAAAAGTGGCTGGTGCAATAGTTTTTGATGTTGCGCCTGTCAGGGTACTGGAGAGGAGGATTCGACCGATAGGGTGCTTGAGGGTTTGTGGGAGTTCGTCCAACCAGTTCAAATGTGTTTTTTGGATCTGGAGAAGGTGTTTGACTGCGTTCCTCCTGGTGTCTTGTGGGGGGTGCTTTGTGAGTATGGAGTCCAGGGCCCCTTGTTAAGGGCCGTCCAGTCTCTGTATGACCGAAGCAGCATCCTAGTCCGTATTGCCAGCAGTAAGTCGGACCTGTTCCCGGTGCATGTTGGACTCCAGCAGGACTGCACTTTGTCACCAGTTCTGTTCATAATCTTTATAGACAGAATTTCTAGGTGCAGCCAGGGGCCGGAGGAGTCCGGTTTGGGGACCGCAGGATTTCATCCCTGCTTTTTGCAGATGATGTTGTCCTGTTGGCTTCATCGAATCTGGACCTGCAGCATGCACTGGGGTGGTTTGCAGCTGAGTGTGAAGCGACAGGGATGAGGATCAGCACCTCCAAATCCGAGGCCATGGTCCTCGACTTGAAGAAGGTGGCCTGCCCCCTCCAGATCGGTGCAGAGATCCGGGCTCAAGTGAAGGTGTTTAAGTGTCTCGGGGTCTTGTTCATGAGTGGGGTAAGAATGGAGCGTGAGATTGACCGGCGGATCGGTGCAGTGGCCACAGTGATGCAGTCGTTGTATCGGTCCTTTGTGGTGAAGACTCAATTTACCGGTCAATCTATCCCTCAATCCCCACCCTCACCTATGGTCATGTGCTTTGGGTCATGACTGAAAGGACTAGATCACGGATACAAGCGGCTGAAATGAGCTTCCTCCGTAGGGTGGCTGGGCGCTTCCTTGGAGAATGGGGGAGGAGCTCAGTCATCAGGGAGGAGCTCGGGGGAAGAGCTGCTACTCCTCCACATCGAGATGGGCCAGCTGAGGAGGCTCGGGAACCTTTCAGGATCCTCCTGGAAGAGCTGGAGGAAGTGTCTGGGGACAGGGAAGTCTAGGCATCTCTGCTGAGACTGCTGCCCCCACGACCCGGTCCCGCATAAGCGGTGGAAGATGTATGGATGGATGGATGGATGTAAATTGGACATGACTTTATTTCACTCATTCTGCACACGCTCGTTCCCTCGCGATGATGCAATACTCCAAGATGGCAGCCCACGGCCAGTGTTCCTCTCTTCTGGAGACTATTTATTTAAGGAGAGCCTCAGTATAAATATATCATGAAAAGACTGGATGGATTAAGGCATATCTATGCAGACATTTTATAATTTTTTGTCCCCGTTTCTTGTGGTTTTAACTTTTTCACCCAATTTTACTTGTACCCTTTTTTGAACTTTGAACTAAGAGTGACTAATTGTTTTGAAGAATACTGTGTTGTGTTACTATAGTAAAAATAAGTTAAATCTTTACTCATGTTTCATGCTGTGAAAGTTTCATGGAGCTGCTACAGAGGGACAGAGGGACTAAAGACCCACATGTGGCTCCAAAGCCGCAGGTTGAAAACCCCTGCTCTGGTTGGTTCTCCTCATGCCTCATTGCAAAAACAACCCATGGTTAAGAACTTTCATTAAACCTTAAATATCAGAAACCTTACATCAAATAACAGAAAATACAAACCCTGATCATGTATTTGTTTCACTATCTCAAACACACACACACACACACACACACACACACACACACACACACACACACACACAGGTTTGTATTTCTATCCTTGTGTGGACACACATTGACATAATGCATTTCTTAGCCCCTAACCCTGACCCTAACCCTAACCCTAACCCACACCAAAACAATGCGTAGCCCTAAAGAAATGTTTTTACACTTTTACTTTTTCAGTAACAACAAAATGGTCAAGAAAACACTGTTTCCCCTCATGGGGACCCAAAAAATGTCCCCACGAGACACATCATGCTGGAATTTCCTGTCCTTGTGGGGACATTTGGTCCCCATAAGGATGGAAAAATGAGCACACACACACACACACACACACACACATTGTTTTAATGCAATGGTGGGCCGTGCAAAGCCTTCTCTGCTGGCCTAAAAAGTATCTGAATTACAGACTGATGTAAATTATATTTTGTCCATGAATACTTATTGAATAATTCCAAATGGTATGTTCCGGTTCCTTTCATAGTTTTTCCGTGGTTGCGCTGCTTCCAGACATGTTTTTTTTTCATATTAAATAATTTAACCAATCAGATTTCAGGCATCATCTGTTGTTGGGTAAAAATAAATATGTCTGAGGCCTTCACTACACTAACAACAGCATATCCAGGCCTTCTGATTTACATTCACCAAGAGATACAGTAGGGGGCGGTATGCACCTAAGTTGTTGGTCGCCACCTGCAATTATTCCAAAGAAGAAGAAGAAGAAGACCTGAAGAGAAATAAAACTTATGCCAGAAATACCACAGCGCAAGCTGGACTTTCAGCCCTGGCTTTGATGGCTACTGAGAAGGATCTGCTGATGGAACTGAAACGCACGGATAATCTATGCGACAGAGCAAATTAACTCTTTTTGAGGAAGGAAAGGAGGATGGATTTTGTTTACAAATAATGGGGATTTTGGTGAGTAAAATGTTCCTCTTTTCCTAAATAATATTGCTGTTTTATTAAGTTGATGCTTATTGTTTGTGCACAGATGAAGTGGGAGACTTGTGCACTTCAGCAAAGGCATTTGCGACTTGCAAATCAGTGACTTCGCCCACCTCTGCTATATGCTAAAAATGTATGTAAAAGCTTTTAAGAGTCACTGAATGACAGAACTGACTGTCAGAGTTTGATTGACAGCTGCTCTCAGCTGAATGGCTCTGCTCCACGCTCATATATGGTCATGCTGGGGACATGCCGCGAGAGTGGGAGAGCGCTGAAAACATCTGTTTGTCTTTTTGGGGACAACTGCTCCCTGCACACTAAAAACAGTTGGGTTAAAAAAATAACCCAATTTTAACCCAACTGCTGGTTCAGAAAAGGACAAACCCCCTTTTTGGGTTATTTTAACCCAACAGGTTGGGTTCTTTTTTTCAACCCAATTTTTTGGGTTGAATTATTTAACCCAAAAGTTGGGTTATGCTAACTACAATGTTGGGTTATTCCTCACCTTTAGCGCTCCCGAAAGTTGGGTTAAAATAATTGTAATAATAAAGCATTGGTTTTATATAGCGCTTCTCAGGACACTCAAAGACGCTTTACATTGCATTGTTCATTCTCTCCATACTGGGTGGTGGTAAGCTGCTGCTGTAGCCACAGCTGTCCTGGGCAGACTGACGGAAGCGAGGCTGCCACTCTGTGCCATCGGCCCCTCCCACCACCAACCATTCACTCTCACAACTTAGGCAAGGTGGGTGAAGTGTCTTGCCCAAGGACACAATGACAGTTTTACGCCTGCAGGAGCAGGAATCGAACCGCCAACCTTCCGGTTATGAGACGACCTGCTCTACCAAATGAGCTACTGTCGCCCCAATAATATCAGTAATAAATACATTTTACTGCTAGTTCATCCTACTTCCCAACTACTTATCAGAATAATTTTTATTCCTTTATTAAAAATATTCTTAAAATCAATAAAAGCAAAAAATGAGAATGAATTTTTTACAAGAAAATGTATTTATTTTACAAAACACAACTGTCAAACATTTGACAGAAATTGGGTAACTTTACTGGAAATAAAAACACAAAGCATTCTCAAACATTAGAGAAAATCCCATAACTGGACCTGAAAGACAAAAAAAAACAAAACAAAAACAAAAACAAGGCCCTAACACAAAAATGAGTTATCCTCTGAAAAACAACCCAAAAATGGTGCATAACCTTGAAAACCCAGAAATTGGGTTAAAATAATAGCCCTATCACCCAGAAAATGGGTTAGGGGAGAGCGGGGTAATTTGTGCCAAGGGGCAAGTAGTGCCACCCCTATTATTTAGAAAACCATAGTAGTTTTTGGTCATGTGACCACATATTTTTGAAGAGGCGTCCATTCCGCTCATCTTGCAAAAAAGGGAGACACATGACTTGAGAGGTGAGCACATTTAAGTTCAAAAAACATTTTTTTTTGCTCTCCAAAGTAAAATTTCCATGTTTAAGGTTTTTTGATCGCTGTGTTTGAACAATTATAGAAAACTTTGAAAACATTTCACACATGTTTTACTGCTTTAGTAAGCTACATCATGAGTCTATACAGTTAACATGATGCTAGCTCAGAACAGCTGGGGGAGGCATTTTTTTCAAAATGGTGGGCCTGGGGTAGTTTGTGCCAAAGGACCTGGGGTAAGTTGTGCCACTGGCACACCTTACCCAAACTTATGATTATTTACTATATATTACTTGTTTTGAATTTACTGTTATTGTACATCTTATTCTTCCATTTGATCACTAAAACTATGTGTCATTCTTAATTTCAGATCAAAATCCATCATGTCACGCAGATACAAAAGGAAGACAGACAGGGTTCCAACTGTCCAAAGTTTCTGAAGCAAAGTTATGAGGCCTGTTGATGGAAAGTCCATCTTCACATTTAGAGAGAATGATGAAGGAGTCATCCTCGAGGTGATGTGCTTAAAAAATTTCCCACACCATAAAAGCGTGGTGATAGAGCCAGAAGGGAGCGCAAGAACATATTCCACTGCAGCAGTGACAAGTGGAACGTCCAGTAGGTCGAATCTGTGAAGATATTCAGACGCAGATGCAGTCAGGTGCTCATTTTGGATTTTTGATTTTGTTCTTGGCATGTGCTCATGTGGCACTGGGCCTTGTTGAAGCAAATTGGCCTTTGATTATGTTAAAACTTTAAATAAGCATTAAACAAGTACTTTTGTATTTAATTTGTCTTGTTTTTATCTAGCATTATCATTTTTATATAAACTTTATTTCAGACACAGTTGGTCCATATGAAAAATACAAAAAACATTACAAAACACTAAATTTTTGATATTAAATTATCTTTTTTAGTTCAGTTATCAGTGGCACAATTTACCCCGCACTTGGGGTAAGTTGTGCCACAAAACCACTTTTTTTTCCAAAGCTATATTTCTCACACAGTTTATTTAAGATCCAAAGTGATTGCTCCCAGGGATGCACAACATTCTAAACTGTATGAACATATTTTAGTTGCAGGCATTCCTGTTATCCCCTTGTGTAAAAGGCACTTTAAGTAAAAATTGGCACTACTTACCCCACGCTCCCCTACTCTTCATAGAAATAACCCAAAAATTTAACTCAGCACTAGCAACACATAAATTGGGTTACCAAAATAACTCAACATTTTTTAGTGTGTGATCCACTCCCTTTGAGCAAAAGTGTACTAAAGTGTTCTCTTTTGATAGGAAAATTAATTGTCTTCAGTCTGTGGGGTTTTCAGAGCAGTCAGACTTAGTTTAAGAAATAGAGGCCTCAGTTTGTGAGAACCATGAGATTTTCCCCTATCAGCTTCCATCTGTGCATCCGTCTCAATCTGTGCAAGATTGTGTGTGTGTTTACGTGGGTGTGTGTGTTGTGGATAATGTGTGTGAGATGCGACGTGACTTGTTTTAGCTTGGGGAAATGACAGATGTCCCTGAATAAAGACAGCTGCTCCTGTATGGATTAGTAATGTGTCTCTCCCTGTGATCAGCTGCTTATTGATCAAGATTGCAGCTTTAGCACTCAGAAAATAAAGTACCTAATTGTACCTTTATATTGTACAAGAGCTTGTCACTGGGGTGGTACCCTCAAGGGTTGGTGTACCTCCAACAATGGGTACTTATTTGTTCCCTAGCAGTTTGTAAATGGCAAACTTTAATGGTGACCTCTGAATCTCTGAGCTTCAACCTCTGTCCCGTCTATTCCTTCTTCTGCCAGTCTTCTTAGCAGTTCCTCAACTGAAAGCCCAGCAAGTGTCATAGTGTTTCTTTCCCTACTTCAACACAACTGCTGACATTAACAGGCTCATTTCTAGGCTTTGCTCTGTGCTTGGTGAGCACACAATCATTGGATTCAGATGTCTTGAAGCAGGAAGATGACTAAAGCATGCTGGATAGAGGCTCTCCAGGAACAGTGTTGGAGACCCCTTCCCCAGACTGTTTATCTGCTCTTTTATTACAGATTATTTATAGAAAATCACAAACACATACATTTTCAGTTTATTATCATTTAGTATTAGATTTTATTTAGTCTTTTTTTTCTGTTTCTGAATCGGGGGGGCAGCGCCCGAGCGATTACATACTTTTCCTTCTGTACAGCCCATTCCCAATCTGGGCTGATACACTTTGGGTTCCTGCGAGGGTGGAGAGGGAGAACCGTTTTGGACCCGTGTCCACGACAAATCAATCAATATTGCACTCACTTTCAGTGTTTCAGTGCGGTGACCCATTTATTTTCATGTCCACATATAAAGCCACAGTTTATATGCCAAGCTGGAGCTCGTGAGCTCACCCATACAGTTTCCATCTACCGAGCATGGTCAAAAGACTTCATGCTGTCCCTGTCGCACACCTGAAGCCTATCTCCTGTGCACACCTTAAAGGTGTCCATTGATAATCCTTTAGGAGTGTAGCATAATTGCACTACCGCGAGGGCGCAGCGTTTCCATCTGTCTCTGTTCTGAGCTGAAAAGGAATCTCAACAGCTCCAGGTATCTTTAACCAATCAGAAGAGCCCCTGAGGCTCTAACCGTGATTGGTCGAGGGGCGTTCGTCGCACGTTGTTGTGGGAGGGGCTTAGCTTGCGTAAGGGCGTGATGTCAGAGAAAACAGGACAGGATTGGCTGTGCTTTTCAAATCGCCATCTGAGATGGGTCAAATCGCCATCTTGCTTAGGGTTACCTAAGCAAGATGACGGAGATGCGGAATCCTGCCTACAGGACCTTTAAATGCATTCCCACACATCATGCTCCCCCTAGTGGTAAAAAAATAGAAATGACACATGGCTCCTACAACTTCTGTCAGCAGACCATCTCATCCCTCCAGACAGAGTCTGCTCTCTACATCCTTGAGTTTTTCACCCTCTGGGTGTCTTTATATACGGAGCTGCAGCCTGATGGCTTCACAGAGCCACTTTTAAAAGTTAGCGTTCATCATGGTTTGTTTGCTGTGGCGCTCTGCCTCATGCATATACTGGCGCGACCTGCGCATTCAGATGTCCATGGATCGATCCCTAGCGGACAGGAATTCATTATGATTTTTAAGTCACAGTGACCAATGCGCAACACGCACACATACAGACATGTGAATCATGGACGAGGCTTTAATAAAAACAAAGCCAATACAATATTGCTCAGAGCAGTAATAGAATTCTGCAATCCTCTTGAAGTGGTGTAGTGAGGGTGTTTGCGTTTAAGGTCCTTCAGCATCGACGACGTGGTGTGATGAGACGCAAGTTCGGCGTTGCAGTGCACACACTGAACAATAGTTTTGGCACTTCGAAGTGTGAAGTGGTCCCACATGCCAGACCTTTTCTGTCTTTTTCACCCATTTTCTGCCATTGTTCAAGCAAACCCTGTCTGGAATCGCTTGAATATGTACGCACATCTCTCTCTCTCTCTCTCTCTCTCTCTCTCTCTCTCTCTCTCTCTCTCTCTCTCTCTCTCTCTCTAAAACACATGTGCATTCACACCTCATCGCCACATGAGGTTCATTAAGCGAAGCCTCGATTTATAAACCTCGACCATTCTTTTGTACTCGAGTTACTCGAGTACTAGTAGAAGCCTTAGACAGGTGCCTTACTTTTGTTTCGGCATACGGCCAAACAGCAGTACAGAGTACCCGGTCTTCTTGGAGTTCCTGGGAGTGGTGCTGGACAGTGCTCCAACTAGGGACTTCATTGTTCTACTGGGGGACTTCAACGTCCATGTGGGCACAGACAGTGAGACATCTGGATAGGCAGACTGGGGTGGTGGTCCCCCTGTTTAAAAAGGGGGACCGGAGGATGTGCTCCAACTATAGAGGGATCACACTCCTCAGCCTCCCTGGGAAAGTGTATTCCAGGGTACTGGAGAGGAGGATCGACCGATAGTCGAACCTCAGATCCAGGAGGAACAATGTGGTTTTCATCCTAGTCGTGGAACACTGGACCATCTCTAAACTCTCCATAGGGTGCTCGAGGGTTAGTGGGAGTTTTCCCAACAAGCTCACGTGTTTTGTAGACTTGGTGAAGACGTTCGACCACTTTTGTGGTATGCTGGAGGGGAGGGTGCTTCGGGAATACGGAGTCCGGGGCCCCTTCTTAAAGGAATACTCTGAAGATTTTGGACCCAGGCCCTATCCCGATCATTTACAAAGTGAGATAAGCTCATAAATACCTTTTTTGTGTCCGTTTGTCCAGCCGCTCTCTCCCAGCTGTTAGCATCGTAGTTAGCTTAGCTCAACTGCCGGAGGTGAAGAGGAAACAGAGCCGGACTGACGAAAGTGGACAAAATCCTCCTTCCAGTGGTCCAGGGGATGGCGTGTTAGCACGTGAAGTAAATCCGAATGGTTATAAAACATTTTACAAGATGTGTTTTCTTTTCAACCCATTAAAATAACGTTTTGATACACACAGACCTGCGCATGAGCAGTGCTCCGCGGAAGGATATACCGGAGCACAGCAGTAAAAGGCATAGACTCAGCCGCTGTGCACCTGGTATATCCTTCTGCGGAGCACTATGCTAGGCAGATATAACAGCTGAACACACACTTGGCATTCTTTCTACAATAGAAATCAAATATTCTTCAGAAAGTTCTTCCCATGTCTGTTGCAGAAGTTCCCATAAATGTGTGGCACTTGTGGGTTGCTTTGCTGTCACTCTTCTGTCCATTTCATCCCAAACCAGCTCAATGGGGTTTAAGTCTGGAGACTGTGCTGGCCACTCCATGTTTTCAAGTTTCCCAGCTTCTTCTTTTTCGCAAGATAGTTCTGGCATAGCTTAGACTTATGCTTTGGGTCATTATCTTGCTGTAAGATGAACCCCTGACCAACTAGACGCATAGCAGAGGGTATTGCATGGCGCTGCAGGATGCTGTAGTAGCCATTTTGGTTAAGGGTGCCTCTCACTCTGAACAAGTCACCAACCCTGGATCCAGCAAAACAACCCCAGACCATCACACTTCCTCCTCCATCAGGGTTTCCCCCAGCGCTTTATAGGCCCCCCCGCCAGGCTAAGCGTCGCTTGTTAATTTATTGTAAATATTTTCAGTCCGCCCGCCCGCGCTGCAGCGCCCGAACGAACTGAGAGGGACCCAAAGAAAAAAAAAGCTGCGCTCCGTGACCCAGCAGTGCAGAGACTCGATGCGTGCGCTCTCTCCCTCTCTCCACTTCCACTCCGGTTGAACGCACGGTCCCGACCTGCGTCCACGGGCTACCCGACCCCCGACCACGTGCTCCGAAGCGTCACGCTATCCCCCACACCCCCGTCCCAACCCGCGTCCACGTGCTCCGAAGCCACTACACCGCCCACCCCCCCCCCCCCCCCCCCACGGCCTATTTGAGGTAGGCTCCTCTAGCAGTCCAACCACCAGGCAAGTTTTCTGGGGGAAACCCTGTCCATGTTTGACAGTTGAAGCCACACACTGTGGAAGCATCCTTCACCTACTCTACGTCGTACAAAGATCCTGCGTGATGAACCGAAGATTTCAAATTTTGATTCATCAGTCCATAATACCTTTTTCCAGTCTTCAGTAGTCCAATGGCAGTGCTTCTTGGCCCAGGCAAGCGTCTTTGTCTTATTCTGACGTCTTAGCAATGGTTTTCTTGCTGCAACTCGTCCAGTCAAACCCACAGCTCCAAGTCTTCTCTTCACAACTGAAACAGAGACTTGCTTACTATGACCACTATTAGGCTGTACTAGAAGCTGTTGTCCTGTGAGCTGTTGACTCTCAGAAACTTGTCCTCTGATTCAGTTGTGGCTTCTGGTCTGCCAGACCTCTTCCTATCAAAGTTTGCCCCAGTTTGACTTCCTTTTGATGGTGAAGGAAACTGTACTCACTGACCGGTACTGTTCTTAAATGTACTCCGTTTTTCAGTTTTGGGTAACCTTACTTTTTATTTTACCCTCTGGCAGTTCACCCACTTACCGTTGTATCATTTCAAGCTACTGACTGGACTTGAGTGACTTGAATTGCAATAAATAACTGGAAAAATTGGGGTGTTCTAAAACTTTTGATTGGTAGTATACAGTATATATATATATATATATATATATATATATATATGTACATATATGTGTGTGTGTGTGTGTGTGTGTGTGTGTGTGTGTGTGTGTGTGTGTGTGTGTGTGTGTATGGGTATTTCTGTCCTTGTGGGGACATTTGGTCCCCACAAGGATAGGAAAACGTGGAACGACCTACCTCGTGGGGACATTTTTTGGGTCCCCATGGGGGGAAACAGTGTTTTCTTGGCCATGTTGTTGTTACTGAAAAAAGTAAAAGTGCAAAAACATTTCTTTAGGGCTACGCTTTGTTTTGGTGTGGGTTAGGGTTAGGAGTTAGACATGAATGGGAGTCAATGGAAGGTCCCCACGAGGATATAAATACAAACATGTGTGTGTGTGTGTGTGTGTGTGTGTGTGTGTGTGTGTGTGTGTGTGTGTGTGTGTGTGTGTGTATGTGTGTGTGCGAGGGAAACAGAGAGTTTGCGAGATGTGATGTCGGAATCGAAGAATATGAGGAATGGACCACAGATCAAACAACCTGATCTCACAGAAATGCGTGAAATGAGCACGCATTGTTAGAACCAGAGGGTCCCAGATTGCTGCTTATTTCACGCAAAGTGCTGAAATTGCGTGCTGTCACCACGCAAACAGTCTCCACTCAAAGTCACTTAGAATCCGTGGCGTGGTGGAGACACGCATTCTCAGCTTCAATGACGTCGCTCCGTGGGTGTCGTTTCAGAGATCCCGGAAGTGCAAATGTAGACTGATCGATATTCTGAAGAAAGATGTGATTATTGTCCAAAGCAGTGCAGCCATCCGAGGCAGACTGTGTAGCAGTGGTCTGAGCTTCTGCTGAGTCAAAAAGCCCCGTGAAATATCAACTCTATTTTAAGGAAACACGTTTTATTGTCAATGTAACATCATGGAGAAGGACTACAATACCCATAATCCTCATGTTTAACAGCAACGTGTCTGATTGGTCCAGCCTGCAAAAAAAAAAAAAAAAAAATTGAGCTTTTATCTTATTCCCTTGGTCCTTTTTGTTTTCAACGTTGATTTTTCACTTTCTAATTCAATGAGTGAAATGTGCTTTTTTTTGTAATCTGAAAAACACTGGCGTTTCCTGTTGCCTAGGTAACACTGTCGGTGTATCCGCATGGGGTGGTGACAGAAAGAGAGCGAAACATTTATTTCCCGGTCGGTCCCAGTCATTATATGATCTGAATTACACACATCAACTTCCTTCCGGTTCGGGGGTCAGAGTCCTTAGCAACAGCTTAACAACCAATCTGACGGCAGTTCAGCAGGCAAAATAGACAGATTGTGCGTTGAAACAAAAAAAACTACTGATCACATCCAGAAACTGAGTGGAAAATATGAAGATAAAATGTACATTTATTAAAATTAACTACTTCTCAGAGCAACGCCCTCAGTAAAAAAAAAAAAAAAAAAGCGAAAAGAAAAACACTCCTTCAGTCCGTGATGATCCGGTAATATTTACATGACCAATAGGAGACACTTGATTTTAAAATGTAGCTCTTGATCATTTGGATCATGAATTAATATTTGTATATGAATTAATGAGCTATGGGTCCTTTTTGAAGGACTTTTCGCGATGTGGAAGTAATGAGGAGCATGCAGCCCACTGCCAGGGTGAACACACATTTATTTTGTCAGAAATAAACAACAGCTAAGAACCATATTGTTGTCATCACTTCCAGATGATCCAGAATCGCGTCTTGGTTTCCATGGAGATCAAGACGCGCAGTGCAGCGTGGGAGAAGCTGCAGCTGTCTTCTCTGGTGGCAGATCACGCTGGAGCCGCTCTGAAAAAAAAAAAACCCCTGAAAAACCGGTATGTTAGAAATACATCAGGAGGGTATTGTTAGCTCCAAAACAGCCCTCGTCTGAATCGGGGTGAAAACGGCGAGTGGCGAAGCCTTCCGCTGGAGCCCATGGGTCCTCTGAATAAAAAATATTTATTTCCTGGTCCCGGTCATTATATATCCTGGATTACACATGATGTTTGTGGGATTAAATGATCCGTTTTCGCGTTGAGAGTTTGAAGTTTGCTTCGCCGATCGCTTTGTTAAAGGTTGAGGGAAAAGCCAAATTCCAAGTGGCGTATGTGACGTCATGCTCCGACCATCCTGCACCGAGCGCGAGCGAGTGGAGGGAAACAATCGGAGCAACAAACCATCAGACTCTCCACACGACAAATTATCATTTCATTCCACAAACATCATATGTGTAATTCAGAACATATAATGACTGGAACCGACCGGGAAATACATTTTTCACTCTCTTTCTGTCACCACCGTAAGCGGATACGCCGACAGCGTTACCTAGGCAACGGGAAACACCAGTGTTTTTCAGATTACAAAAAAAAGCACATTTCACTCATTGAATTAGAAAGTGAAAAATCAACGTTGAAAACAAAAAGGACCAAGAAAATAAGATAAAAACTCAATTTTTTTTTTTTTTTTTTTTTTTTTTTGCAGGCTGGACCAATCAGACACGTTGCTGTTAAACATGAGGATTATGGGTATTGTAGTCCTTCTCCGTGATGTTACATTGACAATAAAACGTGTTTTCTTAAAATAGAGTTGATATTTCACGGGGCTTTTTGACTCAGCAGAAGCTCAGACCACTGCTACACAGTCTGCCTCGGATGGCTGCACTGCTTTGGATAATAATCACATCTTTCTTCAGAATATCGATCAGTCTACATTTGCACTTCCGGGATCTCTGAAACGACACCCACGGAGCGACGTCGTTGAAGCTGAGAATGCGTGTCTCCACCACGCCTCGGATTCCAATTGACTTTGAGTGGAGACTGCATGCGTGGTGACAGCACGCAATTTCAGCACTTTGCGTGAAATAAGCCCGCAATCTGGGACCCTCTGGTTCTAACAATGCGTGCTCATTTCACGCATTTCTGTGAGATCAGGTTGGATCAAAATGATGGAGAGTTTAAGACTTCAAAATGGCGGATCAGAGGAGTGTGCTCTCCACATGTGCTCGGTAACAAAGGAGAGCCTGAGAGAGAGTGTCCTGTTCTGTCTCTCAGTGAAACTGTGTGAAGAGCTGCTCCTGAGGGTTCCCAAAACAAGGCGGAAGCTCAGAGGGGACCGAGCGTTTGCTGCTGCCGGCCCTAAGCTTTGGAACGAACTGCCGCTGCACAGCAGGCAGGCCTCTTCTGTGGCTACTTTTAAATCTCTTCTTAAAACACACCTCTTTTCCTTGGCTTTTAACACCACCTAGATTCTTTATTTTATGTGCACAGGTTTTTTACCCTTTATTATCATGTTTCCTCTTTTTTTATTTACTTTTTATTGTTGTTTCAGGAAAAAAAAGACAACACAATTACAAAACAATAGTAGAACAAACAGCAGGGGGAAGTTTCATTACCTCAGCAACCTTTACAGCAGTTGTTACTATACAAAATCAGGCCTTACAGTGCAAGCGTACGTGAGCCACTTTGACCAAATGTCAGCAAAAATATCAGTTTTACATCTCAGTTTAAATGTGATTCTCTCCATAATGTATATAATGTATACATCAATCCAGTCATTTCCCAGACAGCACACGTACGTGTCCCCGACGTCGGCCCGACGTTCCTGATTTCATCGCCAAGACGTCGCATGGACAGCGTTTGCTCATTGGCAAGACGTCGCCGAGACGTCGGCATTTGATCGGAAATGACCACCGGCCGACATTCAAACGATTAAAGCTGTAGCGCCAGGCTGCTCGTAGCTTCTCCAAAATCAGATATTCGACCTTTATTACAGGTCGGACCTTTAAAATTACACATTTTAGTGTCAAATGTGAAACGCAATACTGACATTAAAAAAAAAAAAAAAAAAAAAATCGCTGGTGAATTTCGTGTGTTAGAAATGAAAAGAAAATTGCAGTTGAGACACTTTTTATTTTTTTTAGCTGTTACCACTTTAATAATTGCACAAGGCAAATGTACAAGGTGAACAACAGACAGAGAAGTGAGAAGAGAGAAGGACCCATGAAAATAAGCTGAGGAAACTTTTAGGCCGCCCAGTGAGATTTCAGTAAATAAAGCTGATTGTGAAAAAGCAACACAGTTTAACTCAAACCGAGACAAAAGTGAAGAAAAAGACTTTTCAGCACATGTGACATTTGAAAAAGCTGAACAAACACTGGATGGAGTAAAACTCTTTGTTTACGCCATCAGTTGTAAATAATGTACCTGAACATCATCAATGGTCCAAACACAGCACAGTAACAGAAGATGTCCAGTTACTCCTGACACCACAAACCTTACAGATGTAACGACTCGGCTCGGTTTGTGCTTTCAGTGTTTCTATGACTCCCTGCTCTGTGTGCAGTTGGGAAGACAAGACGCTGTCCTGGATGGGGAAGTTTCTGAAGGACAGCACAGAGCCTAAAAAAAAACAAAACAAAACAAAACAAAAAAATAATAGAACTGAGTGTTCTGGTGTGATTTGAAGGCTCAGGAGCAGACTGCACGAGGAGACGGACATGAAGTGATCAGAGCTGGTTTTATTTAAGATCCAGTAGACGGAGTGTCCACACAGCAAATTTTCCAGTGTTGAATTAACTCTGAAAGTGTTAAAGAGTGGTCTCATATATACACTTTTGTAGTGTTAAAATCTCAACACTGACCAGTGTTAATGTTCTAATGCTGACACTCTGTAGAGTTATAATAATATTCCTCTCTGTTGACCAGTGTTCCTATTTAACTCTATACAGTGTTAATTCTTAGAATGAACACTTTAAAGTGTATATTTTAACACTTACATTTAACACTACAACAGTGTATATATGAGACCACTCCTAACACTTTCAGAGTTAATTCAACACTGGAAAATTTGCTGTCCAGGCGGCGGGTCCAGAGGCAGCAGAACCCAGGTGGTCCGAAGCGAGGCTTGTATCAAAATCGGCTGTTACATCCCAATCAGGAATCGGGTGGGGAGTGGTCAAGAGAAAAAAGAGTAAAATAAACTAAATGATATATTAATATTGTATGTGCTTCATTTTCTACAAATAATCCGCAATAAAAACAGATGATCAGCTTGGAACACTGGAAAAGTAATTCAAGGAGGTGGGTCTTATGATCCCACCAATCACTGATTAATAATTTAAATGAAAGACAAGAAATAAAACCAAACAGCAGCAATGACTCTGCTAAGGAAATATTTTGAAGTGGACAACAACAACGCTGCTGTTATAAATTATGAGATTTGTAAACTTTGGATTTGAAGAGGTGGAAAAGAGAAGATTGCATGTCTGCTGTTGCAACTCAGTATCCCCCCCACAGAGCGCCAGCGGACACGGCGCTGCGCCTCACGCAGTTTCTGGAGAAGAATGAGTTGAATCTCCTCTCCCATCCGCCTTATTCGCCAGATGAAGCCTCCAGTGACTTTTTCTTGTTCCCCAGGTTGAAGAAGGAGCTGAAGGGACAGCGGTTTGCAGATGTGGAGGAGGGGACAGAAAAAACGCAGCCGGCCCAAAATGGCACAATTACGCACGGGTGTCAGGACACATTCGTGAAGTGGGCGACACGGCTGGAGCGCTGCATTAATGCGGATTGAGATCATTTTGAAGGCGACGGTGATGTTTTATTTTGAAATGTCAGAAATAAAAAGTTATAATCACATTCCGGGAATGTTTGGGTACCCCCTCGTACATGCCTGTCAAGCATTAAGTTGAGGTTCTGTTCAATTTTTTTTTTTTTATAACAGACATTTATGGGGCGACAGTAGCTCAGTTGGTAGAGCGGGTCGGTCCGGAAGGTTGGCGGTTCGATTCCTGCTCCCGCAGGCGTAAAACTGGCGTTGTGTCCTTGGGCAAGACACTTCACCCACCTCGCCTAGTATGAAAGTTGTGAGAGTGAGTGGTTGGTGGTGGTCGGAGGGGCCGATGGCGCAGATTGGCAGCCTCACTTCCATCAGTCTGCCCCAGGGCAGCTGTGGCTACAGTCGTAGCTTACCACCACCGAGTATGGTGTGAAAGGGTTGATGTGATATTGCAGTGTGAAGCGCTTTGGGCTCTGTCATGCAGGGTAAAAAGCGCTATACAAGTGTAGTCCATTTACCATTTACCATTCTTATTAGGGATGTGGGAGTACCGATAACAGGTATTGGTATCGGCCCAATACTGGCCTTATTTCAAAGTATCGAGTACTCATGAAGGCTACCGATACCAGCCGCCGATACTCAAGGCAAGAAAATCCCAGGCGTAGTAAGCCCTCCTCACCAGCAGAGGGCGGTAGTGCAACCGAATGGGATGCAAGCTGCTCTAAACATGAAAGAGGAAGAAGCCCTCCTCTCAGGGCATTGGCGCTGACAGGCGCTGGGCGGCAGGCGCTACACTGCAGCGGGCTGACTTCTCCATGAACGTCACATCCAGTGCAGAGACAACAGAAATGAATCCAGAATGGCTGCTCGTCTCACCAAAATTTTGCCGGTGTGGAAATTCTTTTCTATAAGTGAAAACGAGCCGAGCTTTGCAGAATGCAAACTTTGCAACATTGCTGGAGGAGGTGCACAATCTTGTTCATTTACCACTAGTAATTTGTTGAAACACCTCAGAGCGAAGCATGTAGGCGAGAGGCTGACGCTGTTGTGTTAGGGAAACAAAAAAAAAAAAAAACTCCTGCAGCAACTCGACGGCTAACTCTGCAGAAGACCAAGAAACTGAAGAGCAGCGATCCGAGAGCAGCACAGAGAACACCAGCAACTCTTAGAGCAACTCTTAAAACTCAGAGGTTGACCGATCTTTGACTTTAGTTCATTAAAAAAAAAATCATTAAAATGTGTACATTTAAAAACTTTAGTTCATGTAAAGTGTAAAACTCAGAGAAAACTTTTATCTTGCACTTTTGTTCATTTATAAAATGTTAAAGTAAGTTCATTTTAAAAGGTGCATAATTTAGAGTTGTTTGTTTACATCTTGTTCAGTTCATTTTAAAAAATTAAAACTCAGAGAAATAGTTTTCTCTTGCGCTTAATTTCATTTAAAAAAGTGTGAAACTCAAAGAGTTGTTTGTTTTATTTTTCAGACTATTATTTCGGAGTTAAACATAGTGGCTGTGCTGCCTTTTTTTAGAAGTAAAAGTCATTTTTCAAAAATGATCTGTCATTGCATTATTTTAAATTTTATGTCTCAAAAGTATCGGTATGAGTATCGGCATCAGTGAGTACTGAAGACAAAGTACTCGTACTTGGTATCAGTCTGAAAAAAAGTGGTATCGAACATCCTTAATTTTTACTGACTATATACTGTTGTTGCACAAAAGTCCAATAACAATATACTTTATTAGTGTTATCATTTTAATGTTAATTTATTGAATTTAAAGAATTTATTGTACTTGTTATTGCTTGTTATTGCTTGATGAAACTATTTCACAGAACTTGTTCCTTTATAGGTTACTGTAACTCATGAGGGTTAAATGAAAATAAGGTGAATAAAAAAAATTATTTAAATCGTACATCGTGATCTTTAATTTTTAATGTGATATAGAAGTATCGGATCGGGACTTGGTATCAGCCAATGCTCTAAATCAAATGACTCGGAGGCAAAACACGACAACTCCCAGGCAGCAAGTGAAGGGCAAAGAGAGCACTGCTGTAGTGCAGCCTGGAGGAGATGAAGGCATGGAGGACTTTTTCTATGTCAGCTGGGGAGAGGGATGAAGTAGGCAAAGCAGGACTGCAGCACTTTGGTCCTCTGACAGTCAAAGTGCGTTAACCAATCAAATATTACACCCAGCCTGAGGGCCTCTTTTTAGACACTGTGCCATAAAAATACAGGAAATATTTTTTATCTCCCCTCTAAATGAGATTCAGAAACAGAAAGAAAGAGCAAAACAAAAAAACATTGGTACTGGGGTCTTTTATTATTCCAAACATAAAAAGTAAATTAAGCACTTTATAGTTTCTGTGCATTCTTTTTTGACCAGGAAATAGATTTAAAAAGAAAAAGAAAGAAAGAAAAATCAATTTCAGTTGATTCCATTATTATTTAATTCAAATAATCATTCTTCATAAATTTCTTGAATTTTTATTCTGGCAGATTTCAATGCACTCACAGTAAAATAACAGTGACATATATTCTATTGAAGATTATAAATATTAAGGAACAGATCACTATTGATCTATATGGTTTTATCTCTGCTGATCAGCAGGTCTGTGGATTGGTAGATGAAAAAAGTTATGCGTGTTCATGTGAAGGTGGCATGTTCAATCAATCAATCAATCAATCAATCAATGTATTTTTGTATAGTCCAGTATCACAACAGCTGCCTCAGAGGCTTCAAGATGTTACATTGGTTGGTAAAAATAAAAACAGTGAATAAGCATAATGTTAATATGTCAAATTCACAGTAACGAGACAAAACGAAGCAACCACCGCCTTAGACCCTCACATCCGGCAAGAAAAAACTCCAGAAACCCAGTGGGAGAAGAAGAAATCTTGGGGAGAACCACAGTATGGAGGGATCCCTCTCCCAGGGACGGACAGCTTTGGCAACAGCTAGCATGAGACAATAAGAATGTTCAATGTTCAATCCACACTCAGCGCAGCAGCCGCAGCGAGTGGAGGAGTAGAGGAACTTGCAAAAACTTCAACATTTCCTGTGAGATGCAGTGATGAGAGAAGGTTTATGGACAAAACCATAACGACATTTAGGCATTGTGGCACAAGAAAGCTGTACAGCATGGTCACCTATTAAAAGCCGCATCACCCGGTGACAACTGTCGCTTATTACGTTGAAGCAGCTGTAGAATCCGACCGGTATGAATCTGTTCCAAAGCCATTGGCAGATTTTTCGCTGCAGGCACGATGCCGATACTCCATTGTGTGAAACACGGGATTTGAACACCCGCTGAATGTGACTGACCCACGCTATGAAGTCCTGTTCAGCCACTTCAGAGATGCCGTCATACCAAGATATGAGCAGGAAAAGGTCAAAGCTGTGGTTGAATTCTCCCAGAGTCCTGTGCTGCTCTGCTCTCACTGCAGACAAGAGAACTTCCAGTGGAAGCTGTGGAACCAGAACAGCTCAGAACATCACAACAGACTGGAGAGAAGAAGCGCTGCGCTGCAGACCCCTCCCCCCTACCAGAGTCAGAAACTTTGTGTCAGTGCTTTTCATTTTTTTGTTTCATTACTGTTTAAATGTCCACAGTCACTGCCTTGTATTTGTAACCAGCGTTAGGTCCAAACGCGCTGATGTTACTATCATGATAAATCTCAGCTGCATTTTGTGCAGCGTACTTGTGTATTATTTGTGCTACTTTCAGTTCCTCCAGAGTGCTCTACTCGTGTGACAATGTGACAATATGAAGAGCTTATTGTTCAGGCACAGACAGTGCTGCAGTGTGTTATGGTTGGAGTTTATTGTTGTGGGTATTGCCCCAGTCCCCTCCTTAAGGAATTAAGATACGGAAGAAGACTTGCATCATTTGGTCTTTGGTACTTTTGCATTGTGTGATGTTTCGTGAGAATCTTATAAAATTAGTTTTGCTGAAAGTCGAAGGTAATCTGTTTCAATGAAGTAACATTTTTTGTTTGGTCACTGTGAGTAGCTCCAAGAGCCACAGTGAATGTGCAGTGTGCAAAAAAGGCTAAGATAGAATAACATAATGGGCCTTAACATCGATGTGAATGTTGCTACTCATGTGACAGCCCACCAACACCCACACTAATCTTCTTTTTCCTCTCTGTGCTGTACAGTTAAAACCAGCCTCTCCCGTCAGTCAGCCGGCCGCTGTCCTCTGTGATTAATGGTACACAGTGTGGGGTTGAGAGGCACGTGGCCCGAACAATGAGCATTTTAAATGGACATTATTCCCAGAAAAGCCTCACTGCACAGCTAGACAAAAGGCAAGGTCTTGAAACATTCAAAGTCAACCTGTTGACCTTATGTTCAAGTAGCAGCGCATGCTTCGGAAACTGGGCTTCTGCAAATGGAGGGTTCAGAAGAAGCGTCTGCATTAGAACTCCAGATAGAGCCATTAGAAGGGAGGCTAGGGTTTATTTTCAAAAGCATGCTTTTCCAGAGGAGGTGAGAGGCTGCTGCATTCACAAAGAAACGGCAAACAAAAGACGCCAGTGACTACGTTTACATGCAGCCAATAACCCTTTTCAAACCCTTTTTAAACTCGAATGTTGGCAATAACCCAATAGCGCGTAGGCATGTAAACACCCGCCAAAACCTGGAAAAGCTCATTTTCGAGATTTGTAAAACCCGATAAAGACCGCTGGGTTACTCCTTTTCAAACTCGAAAGTGCCGCCGTATATACAGATAACGAGTTAAGGGACATTGTTTTTGGTTCTGCGCATGCTCCCATCCACAATGAATCATGGTCTTTTGAGTCCAGCAACGAGTAGGCATGAAAGTCACCACACTTTTGTCCGTGTGAGGCTCCTGTAACGCACGATACGAACTGTTATTCCTAGCGCGCACATCGCACATGCTTCCTTCTGAAAGTCGGCGACTTGTACGGCCTGCAGAAAAATCATGTACAACAGAACAACCGTTCTGTCTGCGTTCCGTCTGCAGAACAGAGTCACCGCAGCAGCGTCTGCCTCTGCAGTCCAGTGGAGGAGGTTGCCAGATCTGTCGATTGAACCCGTAAAAACATCTGCAACTCGTAGAAAGCAGCCCAAACCTCCATCTCAGTTGAAAATGCACGTTAAAACCGTATTTGTATGATACAAAAACATGTCATAAACACAATCATTTAATCAACCCATCCAACGTGTTCAAAAAACAAGCTTGCTTTGGCGGAAACCCCACCCAATCTGGCAACACAAAGCCGCTCCAGTCAGAGCTGTTTTGTTTTGAGAACAGCATGACGTGCGCCGTGGTTTGGAAAGGGAGATCCAGCAAATTGTTGTCTGTTCTGGAACACAAAATGATTGTACCAAATGAATTATTGTATATATAGAATAAAGTAGGAGACAAATTTTGGTTTACAGTAGATGCTGCTGTCATTGTAGTGAAAGGCGTTTCCCCAAATGTTTAGATTAAAACTTTATCAGGAAAAAAATCTGTATTGAACTTTGCTACTACTAATAATAAGGCCCAATAATGTAGGAATTTTTACAATTTTAAATGTGAAAACATCCTAAAAAATGATGAGTGATGATGATGAAGAACATCTTGAGAGAAAGCTTTGATTCAAAAACATAGTGTGTTAAAAATGAAATAAAGCTAGCACTGGTCTGACAGACATTGAAAAGGCCAATTATTCCTCAGACTGTGTCCCTGCACTGTGGAGGAACACACACTGTTCACTCAGCAGCCTCAGGCTTCACAAGCAGCACAAGCCTTTGATTTTCCCATTAGCAGTTGGAATATCAGGAAGCACTTTCTTAACCCACCTGGTTTATGATGGCGCTTTTTTCTTTATTCCTTAAAGGAGCACAGCGCAGTTTGCTTGTTTTATGCGAAACACCGACCCCTGCAGGCCTTAGGCGTAACTGTAGCTTAGTGCAAAGCTCGTGTCTGTGGCTTGTGCCCATGTACGTGCACAGAAGAGGGGAACTCCTTCCTCACTCTTTTAGCAGCGATCGAGTAAAATGTAAGTTTCTTCTGCCTGGTGGGTCTGTGCTGGAGCTGTGGCAGTGCTAGAAGCTGGTCTTTTCTTACTTTCTGGAAGCTCCATCCTCAGTACTGCTCAGTTGTTGCTGCTAAGTGTCTGGCGGAGTGATGGCGGACAAATCGAAACTTAAGGCCAGGCCAGCGGGAGGCGCATTACATCAGGCTCAGAGCGATTTGTACCCGAATCACTCATATTGCTGTGCCTTCAGTGCCCTGCACAGGGAAATAGGAGCGACTGCGATCTTGCAAAAATAGCTCTTGCTGCCCATCAGGCAAAGGTGAAAACGTGTGTGGGTGTGAATAATTGATAATTTAATATTTAAAACTGCGCTTTACCCCTTTAAAAACAGATCAGGGGAGATTGCATTTGCCTACCCCGTCTCGTCCTCTCTCGGCCTCTCCCCTCACACAGGGGTTTCATCTTAGATAGCTGCTGTTCATTTAGAGGTGAACTCAACCAAAATCCACACTAATGTTGTGTGGCAGCTTTAAGTCCAGTGGCTCTGCCCTATCAGATCTGCAGCAGCTCCCACAGGCAGCGGAGAGCTGGTGTGGCTTCACTGGAATGAAAATGAGGTCACTTTGCACAGGGTGGTGGTGAAACATGCTTTGAATGGGAAGCAGCTGGCAGGAAATGTATTGAACCGGCCCCACTGATCAAAATACTTCTTTAAACTTCTCAAGTTTCCTCACGAGTAACTAGGGCTGGGCAATATGGGAAAAGTTTATCACAATGTTTTTTTTTTTTATATCAGTCATTATCGATATATATCATGGTATAAAACAAATCACAATTTTTGTTTTTCTTAAAGATGCATTAAGGAGTTTGCACGTTTTATGCAAAACAGCGCCCCCTACAGGCCTTGGGCGTAATGCAGCTTAGTGATAAACTCGTGCCTGTGGCTTGCGTGCACGGAAGAGAGGAACTCCTCCTTCCTTTAGTAGCGCTCGAGTAAAATGTAAGTTTCTTCTCCCTGGTGGAGTCTGTGTGGAGCTGCAGTGCTAGAAGCCAGTCTGTTCTGACTTTCTGGAAGATCCTGCTCAGTTGTTGCTCACTAAGCATCTGGCGGAGTAATGGCGGACAAAATGAAACCTAACCAGCCGGAGCGCGCATTACGTCATTCCTCTCAAATTCTCCCCCAAAAAATTCTGGTGCCAGACCGGCACTGCAACTTTCAAGTGACAATTTAGCGCTGTTAGCGGAACTGGTAATGAATATGTCAGGGCACATTGTACACACCATTAAAAATGTGTAACATATTTATGGTGGAAAATAAGTATTTTTAAAGTTGAAAAACTCTTTAATGCACCTTTAAATGTTCCCCATTACTCTTTAATGAGATTTAAAGATATCACAAGGTTAATTTTCATTTAAATATTTATTTTCCATCAAAGTTGAACATGATATGTAATGTGAAATTATGAAACTGTTTAAAGGACCTATATCTTGCAAAATCCACTTTTTTAAGGTTTTAATCATGCCCCAAAGTTGAATTCCCTTAAAAATCACCCCCAAAATGTTATTTGCCTTCTTCCACGCATGTCTGAGTAATCTCTTTCAGTCTGCTGCTCTCTACAGCAGCCCCTCCCTTCGGGTAGAAAACAGCTTGTTTGAAACTCTTCAAACCTAAGTACGTCACAAAAGTTGAACTCCTCCCACCACTCTTCTCCCACCCCACCCCCGCGCAGACAACACGCCACTCTCCTCTGACCAGAATGCAGCTGATTCACATTTCCCACTGAGGAGAGGCCCCCCCTCCCGCAGGGCCTCGGCAATCAGCGTTGACGCCTTGTATCTCCGATTACAGAGATAAACTTTAACCATCGTCTGAAAGCAACAATCAAGCAAGAGCAAGAGTCTGAAGGGTCTGCGCTTGGTGAGTTACTAACAGGAAAAGATGTTTTCGCCTGTCTTTGCGTGTAGAGAAGCTAGAGCTAAAGAGCTAAAGCTAACCCTGAGAGACGCTAACGCAGCTCCGATTGGTTGAAGTACGCTGTCAGTCAAAGTCCACAGGGGGAGAGGCGGGATTTTCAGTGAAACAGAGCGTTTTCTCTTCCGGGTTTCAGAATTAACCTCCAAAAATCCTTTATTTAACACAAAATGACTTTTCCTTAGCGCCAAAAATAAACTATTATCATGTTAATGCCAATCATGGGGTTTGGACGAGCTAAAAAAGCATGATACAGGTCCTTTAAAACAGGTACACAAACAACTCCAAATAAATTATAAAAATCTTAATTTGAAAAATAAAAGCTTAAGGCTTTTCAGTTTCAGAGGAGAACAGAAACAAAATTGACATTCTTTTGTCAATGTCAGATAACAAGAAATAAATTGAGTATTGTCTGTATGAGTCTGTCTACTGTTTCTGGTTTTAAAGCTGCCCTGTGGCAGGTCACAATATTACCCCCTGTGCTAAATGCCCTCTCAGAGGGGTTGCTGGTCGCTGGGATGCACAAGTAGCGCTTTGCCAGGAGGCTCACTCTTGGAAAGGTTTTTTCTTGGATTTTTCACCATTGCAGTGGGTCCATTTCATTGTCTCATCTGGTACCAGCAAGTAGTTTTCAAGTTCCCTTTCCACTGTATCTCCGTCGTAAGTCCTGTGCTGGTGGGTCATGATTTTTTAAAGAAACTGCCCAAAGATTTTCTCTGTTTCCTCTGGGTGGGTAGCGAGGCAGCAGCTCCTCCCTCTTCTTCTCCTGGCCCCTCTGTTCTGGCTGAAGCCTGGTTTCCCTCCAGCATCTCAGACACTGCTCTTTGATGGCGTCAATCTTTTCTGGCTTGATGTACTGTACCTTGAAACGGGGATCAACCAAGGTTGCCATATCAAGCAGGTCATCTGTTAGTGGATTAAGGGCCACATGCATACTCTCCAGCACTTCTTGGTCTTGCCAGGAGGAAACCAAGTGCCTGGTCTTCTTATCTGCACCTAGTACTTCAGAGATGGCTTTGTATTGCTCCAACACCCTCTCAACCATTTTCATACGTGAACCCCACCTGGTGGGTGACTCTGTCAGCAGCTTGTGTTGGAATAGGTGAAACTCCAAGAGAAAGTGAAGGAAGCCACCACTTCCTTGCACACAGCCACAGCTCGCTCCACGCTCACGTCTTTTCCTGCTTTCACTGTGGAAAAAAGATAAACAGCAACAGCATAAATTAAACTGTTGTTAAAAGGTTATTTGACAGTATATATTGTTGCTATTTGTGTCTCCTTTCCCAATTCATATCAATTCATATTTTTTTATATATCTTTTTATTTTACTTCCTGTTTACTGAATTGAAATTTCCAGAAAAAATGTAATTACTAAAAAAATATTACTTCAGGAAGCAGGGAAATATTTTTCCCTCTTGGCAGACACATAAGTAATGTGAAAATATGCAACAGTAATGCTAACAGTAAATGCTAATTTAACATGCCAAAATTGAATCCCCCTAGCCCAGATTGAGTTTGCATAATGCAATATTGTACTTAAACTTTAAAAACACTTTTTTTTTTAATTAAATATACAGCAAATCTGTATAGCTACACCTCTAACTTCAAGGGGGGGGGGGGGAATTTTGTCCCCACAAGGGATACAAATTATTTCAGCAGAGGCAGGAATACAGCTGAGGGGCGCTTACCAACAGCTGAGTGAAGTCGATGTCCAAAGCATTGCAGTCGAGTCCAGTTGTTGAGGGATGTGGCCTTGACTATATTGGTCTTACTGTCTGTTGCGATGCAGACTTGTGTTTCTTCACTCAAGCCCTAGGATGCAAGTGCTTCTGACAGTCCTGCAGCAATGATTTCACCTGTATGGTCTTTGGGGAAGTATGCAGTTTGAAGACATTTGCTTCCCAAAATCCAATCTTGGTCTATGAAGTGGACAATCAGGCTCATGTATGGTTCTGATGTGCGACTTGACCACATATCCGACATTTCAGCACAGGAAGAAACATTTTGCAGTTCCTTTTATGCTGCCTCTCTCCACATACAACTGTGGAAGTGCAGTCTGGGAGAAATGTTTACGCCCAGGGAGTCAGTAACAAGAATCCATTACTTTAACCATCGAATCAAATCCCTCATCTTTGACTGTGCTTATTGGTAGCATGTCTTTTGCGATACAGTAAGCAACTGCATTTGTGAGGTCTCTGTGTGTCTTTGATTTTTTATCATAAGGCATTGCGCTAGAGAAAGTGGACTGGATGGTCTGCTGCTGCGGCTGCACATGCGTTGTGGGTGGCATGGCACTTGCTCCACTCCTGGCTTGTAAAGTTTTGCATTGCTCTGCTGCATGGCACTGCTTCAGGTGGTGCAAAAGATTTGTCGTATTCCCCATGTTTGTGAGCACATGCACTCTGCATAATTTGCAATTCAACCAGTCTGTTTTTTGTCCGACCTCAAAAAACCAAAATATGTCCATACCACCGATGTTTTTGTGCCCTTCTTGTCCACAATGTCGCAGTCATCCGCTGAGCCTTGGGCTGCTAGTTTCATTGGGGGGAACACTCATTTTCTTTTTTAGGCATTTTCTCACTGCCAGTGCTGTCGGCTGCATGTGTTGCGACTAGCTGCTAGCCTGCTTGCTACTTGTTGCTTGTTACTACTGTTGCTTGCTACTTGGCTCTGTTCCAGCACATGATTGGTTCAGCGCCTCGCGGACTCGGAGCAACTCTCATTGTCATTGGCTATTTGTATATTGTCTATCAAAACACTGAGAAATGCCGTCTGTCGAAAAGCTTATCAACCATGTTTCATGCCTATATCAAGGGAAAGTTATTTTTCGATATCGTTTTATCATCCACCCCTACGATAACATGTACATGTCTTCGATTCTTTTTTTAATCCTGTTATTTGCTGTCAGGTGTGCTTTGCTCATCTTTTGACTTTGCAAAGATAAATGAACAATTGTAAAATTAAGTTCTCCTCTGTGCAGCACTCGTGGTATATTTCTGGCATTTGCTCAATAACCTGTAGATGTCAGCCGTACTGAGTGCTTTCATGAAGGACATGTATTTTATGCCACAGAATGAACTCAACATTCACCAGGGTGCTCGGCCAAGTGCTGATGGGATTATTTGGATGGTACTTTACCTGCTGGGAAAACTCGACAGCAGCTTCTGAAAAAAGAAAGCCACTGTTACATCCACAAATGAAGACGTTCAAAGAGCGTGTGGCATTTCAGGTGATTGCCATGTTCTGTCAGACATCTGTGGTTTGAACTGTGATTTCACTTCATTCAAGCCAACCATAGGTGAACAAAGGCCTCAGAATGATCGACCACTGATTAATCAAACTAGTTTTTATCCAATTAAGCTAATCAATCAGGCCTTTTAAATTGAATATGTCTGGTAACTGCCCATCTGAAAACAGCAACAGATATTTCAGCAAACAATTAATAAACAGAACAGCTAATCAAGCAGCAGCACAACATCCAATGACATGAGCACTAAATACTTTACTTTTTTATGTACTAAATACTTTATTACATAATAACAACCAGCTTTGTCAGGATAATCTAATCAGTTGCTCTTCAATCTAATTGATTCCACATTCCTGAAATGGGACTAAAATGCTGACATCTGTGATTGAGGTTTGGGAGATGACAGGGTTTATTGATCCTCCAACATTAAAGTTGTAAAAACTGATGTTGAAACAACCACATTCGCTTTAATTAATCTTGGAAGTCATTTTCACTGCAAAGCACAGTGGCAACGTTGTGATGTACAAGTGACTAAAGACAGTACAAGCTGACCACTGGACGCCTGACCACACCACGCCTCTTTCCTTCCATAGCATGACGTGCTTTTGTTTGGATTTTTTCAGCAGTCAAATTAGGGTTTATGTGCATTGGGTATATTTGGAGGAGAAAGATCTGTCTGCATGAAGCCCATGTCAGCAGGAGTGATCACATCTATGAAAATACTGCAGTATGGGAGACGATCTGTCATGAAGGCAAAGCTGTGGGGAAAAGCAACTACCCCCCCCCCCCACTACCTCCCCCCTCTCTGCATTTCCTCCCCCCTCTCTCCACTACCTCCCCTCTCTCCACTACCCCCCCTCTCAACTACCTCCCCCCTCTCTCCACTACCCCCCCTCTCTCCACTTCCTGCCTCCCTCTCTCCACTACCCCCCCTCTGCACTACCTCCCCTCTCTCTCCACTACCCCCCCCTCCACTACCTCCCCCCAGTCTCCACTACCTCCCCCTCTCTCCACTACCCCCCCTCTCCACTACCTCCCCCTCTCTCCACTACCTCCCCCTCTCTCCACTACCCCCCCTCTCTCCACTACCCCCCCTCTCCACTACCTCCCCCCTCTCTCCACTACCCCCCCTCTCCACTACCTCCCCTCTCCACTACCTCCCCCCCTCTCCACTACCTCCCCCCTCTCTCCACTACCTCCCCCCCTCTCCACTACCCCCCCCCTCTCCACTACCCCCCCTCTCCACTACCTCCCCCCCTCTCCACTACCCCCCCTCTCTCCACTACCCCCCCCCCACTACCTCCCCCCTCTCTGCATTTCCTCCCCCCTCTCTCCACTACCTCCCCTCTCTCCACTACCCCCCCTCTCAACTACCTCCCCCCTCTCTCCACTACCCCCCCCTCTCTCCACTTCCTGCCTCCCTCTCTCCACTACCCCCTCTCTCCACTACCTCCCCCCAGTCTCCACTACCTCCCCCTCTCTCCACTACCCCCCCTCTCCACTACCTCCCCCTCTCTCCACTACCTCCCCCTCTCTCCACTACCCCCCCTCTCCACTACCTCCCCCTCTCTCCACTACCTCCCCCTCTCTCCACTACCCCCTCTCTCCACTACCTCCCCCCAGTCTCCACTACCTCCCCCTCTCTCCACTACCCCCCCTCTCCACTACCTCCCCCTCTCTCCACTACCTCCCCCCAGTCTCCACTACCTCCCCCTCTCTCCACTACCCCCCCTCTCCACTACCCCCCCTCTCTCCACTACCTCCCCCTCTCTCCACTACCTCCCCTCTCCACTACCTCCCCCCCTCTCCACTACCTCCCCCCTCTCTCCACTACCTCCCCCCTCTCCACTACCTCCCCCCCTCTCTCCACTACCCCCCCTCTCCACTACCCCCCCCCTCTCTCCACTACCTCCCCCCTCTCTCCACTACCTCCCCCTCTCTCCACTACCCCCCCTCTCCACTACCCCCCCCTCTCTCCACTACCTCCCCCCTCTCTCCACTACCTCCCCCTCTCTCCACTACCCCCCCTCTCCACTACCTCCCCCTCTCTCCACTACCTCCCCCCTCTCTCCACTACCTCCCCCTCTCTCCACTACCCCCCCTCTCCACTACCTCCCCCTCTCTCCACTACCTCCCCCCTCTCTCCACTACCCCCTCTCTCCACTACCTCCCCCCAGTCTCCACTACCTCCCCCTCTCTCCACTACCCCCCCTCTCAACTACCTCCCCCCTCTCTCCACTACCCCCCCTCTCTCCACTTCCTGCCTCCCTCTCTCCACTACCCCCTCTCTCCACTACCTCCCCCCAGTCTCCACTACCTCCCCCTCTCTCCACTACCCCCCCTCTCCACTACCTCCCCCTCTCTCCACTACCTCCCCCCAGTCCTCCACTACCTCCCCCTCTCTCCACTACCCCCCCTCTCCACTACCCCCCCTCTCTCCACTACCTCCCCCTCTCTCCACTACCTCCCCTCTCCACTACCTCCCCCCCTCTCCACTACCTCCCCCCTCTCTCCACTACCTCCCCCTCTCTCCACTACCCCCCCCTCTCCACTACCTCCCCCTCTCTCCACTACCTCCCCCCAGTCTCCACTACCTCCCCCTCTCTCCACTACCCCCCCTCTCCACTACCCCCCCCTCTCTCCACTACCTCCCCCTCTCTCCACTACCTCCCCTCTCCACTACCTCCCCCCCTCTCCACTACCTCCCCCCTCTCTCCACTACCTCCCCCTCTCTCCACTACCTCCCCTCTCTCCACTACCTCCCCTCTCCACTACCTCCCCCCCTCTCCACTACCTCCCCCCTCTCTCCACTACCTCCCCCCCTCTCCACTACCTCCCCCCTCTCTCCACTACCTCCCCCTCTCTCCACTACCCCCCCCTCTCTCCACTACCCCCCCTCTCCACTACCCCCCCCTCTCTCCACTACCTCCCCCTCTCTCCACTACCTCCCCCTCTCTCCCTACCTCCCCCTCTCCACTACCTCCCCCCTCTCCACTACCTCCCCCCCTCTCTCCACTACCCCCCCCTCCACTACCCCCCCCTCTCTCCACTACCTCCCCCCCTCTCCACTACCTCCCCCCCTCTCCACTACCTCCCCCTCTCTCCACTACCTCCCCCCCTCTCCACTACCTCCCCCTCTCTCCACTACCTCCCCCTCTCTCCACTACCTCCCCCTCTCTCCACTACCTCCTCTCTCCACTACCTCCCCCCCTCTCCACTACCTCCCCCCCTCTCCACTACCTCCCCCTCTCCACTACCTCCCCCTCTCCACTACCTCCCCCCCTCTCCACTACCTCCCCCTCTCTCCACTACCTCCCCCCCTCTCCACTACCTCCCCCTCTCTCCACTACCTCCCCCTCTCCACTACCTCCTCTCTCCACTACCTCCCCCCTCTCTCCACTGCATCCTCCTCTCTCCACTACCTCCCCCTCTCCACTACCTCCCCTCTCCACTACCTCCCCCCTCTCTCCACTGCATCCCCCTCTCTCTACTCGCTCCTCCTCTGCTCAGTCTTTCTGTGTCCAGTTTGTCAGATCGTCTTGTCTCCATGCCATGCCTCCAGTGTTTCAGCCTTGGTCCTGCCTCCCTGCCCTCTTCTGCAGCAGCTCTGGGTTTCTGGATTTGGCTCCAGAGTCGTCGGTGGACTGTGGACTCCCCATTGATTATTGGACTTTGGATTTTAGTGTGTTTTTTAGATTTTAATTTTTTTGGCTTTTTTTTTGGACAATAAATCAGTTTAAAGTGCATCTCTGGCAGCGTCTGGCTCATTGGGACCGCCTCCCAGCACCATCACTCCTCAAATGTGAATCAATAGAAGTTTCTTTTCAGCATACTTTTATTTGATTGCATAAAGAACTTTTGACAAGATGAATCCAACCCCAACATTATGTCTATTGAATAATAAGAGTTGGAGACCCAAAGTACAGAATCTACCCTCTTTCGCAATGATCACCGTCAGAATACAGGACTATTAGCACTGTATATTTAAAAACATGTCATGCGAGGCAGTGGAAAGAGAGGGGACCTTTTAGCAAAGAACCCTGTCAACAATGTCCTCCTCAGTCTAATCTGGACCTGGTTCTGGTTCTGAACTTAATGTCAATCCAGTCTGATCCTCCCAATCACAAGATCGTGTCTGGCTGTTCATTCATCGATGACACGCTTGTACAGAAAACCCGTCTGCCATCAGCAGTTGCACGAATTTAAGGCGCTTTGCCATTCATCCCCACTTGGCCTTACTCCACACGGTTCACTTTGGTCAGCCTTGGCGCCGGTCATTTAAAATTATGATCAAATGAGTACTGGCTTGGCGTGAATTGAGTCGTCATAGCAAGGCGACATGTGTTTTTATATGAAAAACAGAAACTGTTTCCCTACCAGTGTATTAATAGACAAAATGAAATCATGACGTATCTGCCAACAGCCACTTTTTTCAGTCCAAAGCATGTACAGTACTGTTTCCACCTCAGTCAGACCTACACCGGAGGCTAAACCAGCTCCAAAGGAGGCTTCCCGGTACACTGTCCTGATGCAGTGTGCTCTGCTTGGCCCGCTTGGAACTTCAGCCGATCAGGGACCAGCGTTGACCAGGAAAGTACCTGGTATGAGGGACTAAAATGTAATGTTAACACACGGAGACCAAAGTGGATAAAGTGGGCCGTATCAAACACTAATGGAAAAGCGCCATCTTTTCCTAATATCCGCTGTAAACCTTGGTCTGCTGAGTTAGTCAGAATCCTGTCCTGTACATTGATGCAGCCACTGCTCGCACCCTGGTGTCCCCTGGAGCAGAGGAGGCTGTTATCGTGACTTGAAACGGCATAAAGTGGAACACAAGACAGCTCAGCCTCCATTTTCTGAAACAGAAAGGTATCCTTGACATTATATTTTGTCTTCTTTCATGCAGTACAATGAATTCAGCAGGAAAGGAACCGAAAACTATTTTGCCGATAACTGGAGAAAGCTGGAAGTATGTCCCGGGCTTGTTCACATTTACAGCATAGGCAAACATGGAGTTCACAGCCTGTGACTGCTGGGAACTCGGTAGGTTTCCAGCAGTTCACAGGTCTGAAAATCTTGCTTTTCATGCAGTTCCAGTTTGCACATTAGAACTGAAATATTCCTGATATTTTGGAACAATTCATTGTAAATTACTTCACTTATTTATGATGGTTCAAATACTTCAGATGTCATGCAAAGTAAAGGAGAAACACTTTTTTTGTTCCTCTGTAGGTCCTGGACTTACAGAAAACAGACAAATCTATCTATCTATCTATCTATCTATCTGTCTGTCTATCTATCTATCTGTCTATCTATCTGTCTGTCTGTCTGTCTGTCTGTCTGTCTATCTGTCTATCTATCTGTCTGTCTGTCTGTCTGTCTGTCTGTCTGTCCATCTGTCTATCTGTTAGTCTGTCTGTCTGCCTATACAATACACAATATAAGGAGTGGGTCAACCTACCCAACTTGCTAATCGTGCCTCACTCTCTGTAGGAATGAAACGTGTCATAAATGTGAGCCCCCCCAACCCTAACCCACACGCACGTACGCGCGCGTGCGCGCACACACACACACACACACACACACACACACACACACAAACACACACACACACACACACAGTTGTACTTCTATGGTTGTGAGGACATTCATTGACATAATGCATTTCCAAGTCCCTTAGCCTAATGGTGCATTCCCACTGGACGCGTTGTAAGCTTCACGGGCGTTGCTTTTACATTCAAAGTCTATGGTGAACGAGCTTCAACGGACCTAAGGCGCGTCAGGCGCTTTTCGAGCATCGCTTTTCGAGCTTTTCGAGCATTGCCGAATCACACACGTCCTGCGTTGCAGGCGTCAACGCCTGAAGTTGGGAAAATTGAACTTTAGAAGCATCAACACAGAGCGTCATCCAAGCACAGACGAGCACTCTGGGGAAGACATCCCTCCTTGTGACGCACTTAAGCTCCTCCCACTCCCGCCAATGAGCTGCCGCACATCGCGAGCGCTGCAAGCGTCGTGTGTAGATTTGAACACGTGTTGAATTCCACATTTTACATGCATCAACACTGAGGCGTCAGTGAAGCCCGTGAAGCTTGCAACACGTTCGGTGGGAACGCACCATAACCCCAACTCATACTCTAAACCTAACCTAAACCTAATTCTAACCCTAACCCATAACCTAAACCTAATCCTAACCCAAAAACCAAGTCTTTATCCTCCAGAAGGTCTGTCAAAAAATGAGGACCAGCAAAAATGTCCTCACTATGTTGGTTTAAAACTCATTTGGTCTTCAGTATACACACACACACACACACACACACACACACACACACACACACACACACACACACACACACACACACACACACGACCGCATACCAACACAAAATATGCTATTTACAGTGTTACAGTCATGTAAATTCACCATATATCACCATTCCGGTGTACCATCAGTCTGATCCGCTTTTCAGTGTCATGTAATAATAATCCATAAGACACTTAATAAATCTTCAGACCTACAAGAGTTTGCTTTTATACCTATTGTCCCCCGTTAAATCTTTCAAAGTCTGCACATTTCAATAAAACATGAGTAAGAAAGCCTGATTTGTTGGATGTTAATGCATTGGTGGTGAAGCCCTCCCACAGTCACTTCATGATAGAGAGTTGCAAATGAAAAAAATGTTTCTGAAATCCAATTACAAGGAGCCCATTCAGTGACTCCATTTTCCTTTTTTTTGTCTCCTCTAAGTTATTCATGCATTCAGCTCTTATATCATATTGATTACAGCTTGTCATAGGGTTGAGAGGAGGTCTTGTGGGGGTCAGTGGAAGCAAAAATGGTGGTTTTATTGGATTATTGGTTAATTTGATTTCAGTCAACAACTGTGCATGATAATGAGAAGCAGCTGCACAGCTGTTGCTCACTTTTCACCTGTCTCCAATGTGTCCCCCATCCTCACAGAGAGAACTCCGGGTCGGATGCAGATCACTCGCCGATTCAGTGCTTCACTTCTCAACTCTCCAGAGAAGAACAAACTTCATTATGTGTGTGAGAGTGAATCAAATAAGGATGACTCGTGGAGTCTGTCAGCCAGCTGGAGGTTTATTCTGCATGCCTCAGGCTCTGAGACTGGGAGACTGTGGTGGGGTAGGGGGTTAGTATTCCTTTAGTTTAGATCACCTGTAGATTACTTCTCTGTTTACTTATTGAATTGAAACACACGCAAACACACATAAATGATTGATTTGAATTTTTGAGATGTGAAATTACATTTTTATCTTTTTATATTATTATATTACATATTATATAACATTATTCTTTTAATAGAATAACAGATAACTATCAGTCCTGACACCAAATAATATTAGTGATGTCAACACCCGTGCATAAAGTCATAATGAATTTAGCACAATATGTGGTGCAAATTCATTTTTGATTTACAGTAACAAAAAAAAAAAAAAATTAAATATTTTCTTTCAAACATTTAAAAGACATTCATTCTCGGCACTGACACGTTTTCAAAATAAAAGTATGTGCACGTTTATTTTTCTTAAGTTGTTTTAATCAAACTACAGAAGCAAAATCATCAAAAATGTATTCAAATAATAGTACATGCAGTGTGAGTGTATGCAGATTCCACATTTCACCACATTTCAACCTCATGAATCTGAATGAAAGAGGAATGAAAATCATGATCTTAAAAACAAGAAATTATGTAACTGTCTGGATTTTCATCTTCATGAAACATGTTTTATTTAATTTTAATCTGCTCTTTAGTGAAATGGTTTTCATGTAAATTATTCTGGTTGTAGTACATATCATATAGTATATGCTTGCGCGCTTTCAGGGACTACTGTGCTAAATTGCGTCTGGCTTGGTCTGCCGCGGCTTCCATAGTTCAGGGTGCGTCCGCAGATGTGCACTGCGGAAGTATGAGAGAGCACTGTTTAGCTCGAAAAATATATTAATTGACCTCGTTTCAAATTAATTATGGACGTTACCCGCTCAGGACACTTGGATTACAGCGGACGAGCAGCATGAAGGAAAACAGGCACGTTTTGTGGACTTTATGGACCTTTTTCTTTCGGGCTCTAACGGTCCCTGTTATATGGAAGTTTGTTGACAACGAAAATTCCCCCGGATCTCCGGCTGCATTTGAGACATCAAAAAAGTGCTCCAGAGTGTTGCTCAGCATAACCGCTAAATTCCACTGCGTGCGTTGGTCCTGCGCTGCGCTCCGGACCGCTCCGCCCCGCTCCGCTCCGTTTGTTCAAAACCCACAGCGTGCGCTTTGCTGCGTCTCTGTTCCGCCGGCCGGAGAAGCAGAGCAGCGCAGCGCTATTTAGCATCGACCTCCAAAAGTTGAGCAATCTGGGCCACACCGGCATCTTTCTCTGTACATCCTGGTAGAAAGGATGACTGGGGTCAGATAAAATTTTATGATTCTCCACTTCCAAAATCAGCGTCTCTTCATCCTGGTTGTTGTGCTTCAACATGCTGAATTTCGTGCAACAGGATGTTGACATTCGGGCCTTTCAGAATAAAATGCATACATGGTCCTGAATAGGCTAAGTATTTTGTAGAAAACACGAAATTTATGGACAATAGCCTGCAAATGGGCCATATATGCAGCTGTGTAAACATTCAGAAACGTTCGACTACAGCTTCATTACAGGCAAAACAGAAGTTTGTCAAATAAAATGTGATAGTGTGTTTTAATTTTTGTTTGCCCGCTTTTTAAAGTGTATATTTTAATCAGTATGGTATGTCTATTCGTGATATATCCGACAATTAATGTGACAAAAAAAAACGTCTTTTAACAGTTTAAAGTTTTTAATAAAGACAAAATGATTTTATTTTGTATAAAACCGGAGGTTGTTGGAGTTCTCTTTCCTGTTTGGTGCATCTGAACTGTGGAAATTTATGCGTACGGAGACCTGACGGGACCGGACCGGAGAGAAAAATAGACCTTGACTCTATTTTGGACTGACGGAGCGGAGCGGAGCAGAACGGAGGCTGTGAAATCAGCTACAGTCATTAAAATAGCAACGTATTTGCTGCGGCGGTCGGACCGGAGCGGAGCTGAGCGTAGACGGAGCGGACCGGAGGATGTGGAATTGAGGGGTAAGGGTGAGTAAAAAATGAGGACAAATCGTTGTTTGGGTGAAATATTCCTTTAACTAAGCGAAAGTGCTGTTAGGGGCGCTAGTAAGGTGAGAGCAGTGTTTTCTTAGTGCTCCTCATACTACATCACACCTTACTCTTTAAAACCGCATTTTTGAACACCTGGCTTGTTTTATCTGTCGTCCTTTATTTAGTTTTTACCTCACCAGTAAGTGGAACGTAAAAATGTCTGCTAAAATCTGCATGAATTGGAAAAGGGGCAGGCCACACTTGCTACATTCAAGCTTGCAAGAAATCACTGGGCAAATCAGCAGCTGATGAAGAAGACGAGCTTCCACCCTCTTGGCATAAACTGTCAAAAATGTTTCTACGATCCTTTAATGAGCAATTTGATAAGTTTGGAGAAAGTTTTCAGACCATTTTGGAGCTAACCGAGACACTGAGTATTACCAAAAGTCATGCTGCAGACCACGAGCAACATATCTAAGCAGTGGATGATGCAGTCGCTGAAGGACAAAAAGAGAATAAAATGCTGCGAGTCAAGCTTTCGGATCTGGAAGGGAGATCTAGGCGCAACAATATATACATTTTTCCCATCCCGGAGGATGTGGAGAAAGGGAGGCCAATCGAGTTTGTGGTCAACCTGATCCCTAAGCTGCTGGGGAATGACAACTTTACCAAGTGGGTTTTTATTGACAGAGTGCATAACCCAGCTCAAACCACCATAATGATCCAGACCCCCACGGTGATTGCACTGGGGCATCTAGCATACGAGAAGGAAAAGATAATGCAGCTCAGGAGACAGAGTTCAATGGAATACGAAGATAATAGAATCCTTATCTTACCCGACTACACTGTGGAGGTGATGGAGTAACGGCGGAGCTTCCGCAAGGTGTAGTAGCCGCTGAGAGAGGAGGAGATCCATCACTCGCTGTGCTTCCTGGCTAGACTCCTCGTCCACTACCAGGTGCGGGTCAAAACTTTAAACCTTCCAGATGATGCAAAGGCTTGTATAAATGAAAAATCCTGAAGACTCACTTGTCCAAACATGGATGAAGAGAATCTAAGCATGTTCTGAACAGATTTTTACCTTTGCATCTTTTTTGGTGAATACTGAATCCACCTTTTTCATCCTGCTGTGTGCCAATGAGGTGCAGTTGGATGTTATGTGTTTTTTTTTTGTTGTTGTTGTTCTTCATCAGTGATCCCAGATGTGGATGAGGGTAACCATGCACTGTTTGGGAAGCTCTGGGTAGGGGGTTTGTTGCTATGTTTTTATCTGTTCATGTTACTGTTTTGTGTTCAAGATTGGCTGCCAGACTGAGTGTTAATTTCTATTTCACCCTCATAATAAAAGTACTATTTGTGTATAATGCTCTGGATTTCATGTCCCTGGTCTCCTAGAATGTCCATGGTTTAGGCCAGGGGTCGGCAATTAGCGGCCCGCGGGCCACATGTGGCCCGCAAGCAAAAACATCTGGCCCGTGAGATTGCTTGAAGGAGAGAGTGAGAAAAAAAATCTACTTTTTAATAATCGAACTGGCAGTCTCAACAAAATCACTTCATTTGGAAAATTAATTTTTCAGAGCAGAAACATTTCAGTCACTCTAAAATTCTTATCTGTTATATCTTGTTACGGGTGAATAAGCGCATCGGAGAGGTGCAGCGTTGACGCTCACCATGTCGTCAGCGGACAGCGCATGGTGCTGAAATTCCAGCAGAACACAAATTTTCACTCTAACAACGGACAGCATCATTTTATTGTGAAAATTATAACACTTTTTTTCAAACAGGCCAGACATCTAACAATGGTCTTATACTTAAGAACTTCTGTTCTTAAGTATAAGACCATTGTTAGATGTTTATGTTTCTACGTGAGCAGCACGATTTTCAAACATAACGTGCCTGTTATTTAGGTCTTTATATGACTGTGAAGACACAAAAAATATAAACCGATAACGAAGCAAATCAGAGCAAAAAGGCTGAATCCAGTCGATGAAACACTTTTTTCAAACAGACCAGACATCAAACATTGGTATACATAAGAACAGACATGTGAGTAGCACAAGTTTCAAACAACATGCGTGTTATTTAGGTCTTTATATGACTGTGAAGGCACAAACAATATAAACCGATAACGATGCATTGCACTGTCAGAAGCAAATCAGAGCTAAAAGGCTGAATCCAGTCGACCACGGGCTGTCGGGCATGGCTCCTGAAACGACAGAGCAGATGTGCTTACAGCAGCCCTGAATTATGTCCAGCCACATAAACACTAGAACAGCCAAGAGGGTCTGACAGATCGTTAGGGTTTTTATAATTAAAACAAATCTGTTAAAAATAATTCCCCTGTCCTCTAATTCTTTGACTTTTCCTAAATATGTGTCTTGTATGTTTTTCTGAAGCAAATAAGGTCCTAAAAATGACACACATAATATTACAAAGCATTTATACCTCCAAAGATAAAAAAGATGCACTTAGCGGGGCTTTTTTTTTTCCTGTGATTGATTTGTTTTGGTTCATGCGCGCATCTGAACAGGGACCTAGCTCTGACAGCAGACAATCAGACAGACGGCCAAAATATCAACCAAATCCAAAAAGGAAGACAATAAAAAGAGGCATGCGGTGGGAAGAAGCTTTAGCAATGATACAGGAGGTAAGTGAGGAGGAATCGGATGGCGGAGACGTGTCGGACATCAGCGATCTTGACTGGAGTAAAGAGGAGGAAAGTTCTGAATAGGGAATTACTGTAGGCTACTGTCAGTTTACAACTAAATAATAACATAAAATGGTGTAAAAAAAATAAATTACTAATGTAATAATAAATCTCAACACAACAGTGAACACGGTAGTTGACAGCAGGAGCACTGCAGCGTCTCCAGATGTGCCAGTTACAGATTCAGGTAAAATATTATATCCTCCATCAAAGTACAGCAAACCAAGTGTTTTTCGTTTCCAAAAATTTATTTTAGAACGAACAAATTTTCTGAATAAATACCTTTGTCCTGTGGAGCCTGCAGTCCCAGAATCAAATGAGCAGGGTGAGGACGGACCGTGTGGGAAGGTGTCCGTCCTGGCACGTAGCCAGGGAGACTTATTTTACTAACTTTAATATGTTCTTGATTATTATTGACGGTTAATAATACAACTATTTTGTGTGTGTTGGCGTGTGTGTGCGTGTTTATCAGGGAAACGAGTGTGCGGAGTGTGAGAGGTGACGCTGCGCAAATGCGCACTGTGAAAAGTTAAATAAATTTTAAAACCTGATTTGAGGCATTAATACAGCAGACATGAGGCATTAAAAGGTTTGCTGTTCCTCTTGACTTAATATTTTGTTTATTTATCTTAGTTTCTAATACATTAGATTACAGAAAAACAAACTGTTGGTGTGCTCCTGCGCAAAAACACAGCAAAATGTATGATGGTCTGGCTGAGCGCTGCGGCCTTTGGAGGGGGTGTAAGAATGCTGGCTGTTCTAGTGTTAAAACACAGTTCAGATTTTAGACACAAAAACTACTCACCTAGTGTGAAAAGTGGCATCTCCCGCTGGTCACTATTTTGTGGACATCTGGTGAAATAGACGTCACTTTAATCCTCAGGCAGTTCTCCAGGTTTTGGTTCGTCAGTCTGCTTCTCTCGTGCGTCTTTATTCATTCATTGCTGAGAAGGACGACTCGCACACGTAGGTGGAAGGGAACATGGTCAGAATGAAAAGTGCCAGTTTCTTGAGGTTGCTGAATTCCTCGGAGCCGAGTAAGCCCACCCAAAAGGCACTTACAGTCTCCGCACTTCTGAGCGCATCTCGCACGACTGAGGTGGTTTGGAAGTCAACTATTTCCATCTCCAGCGCAGCCTGATCTAAAGAGGGGATCATTTCTTTCGCCAGGGAGGAGAAGTTGTTGGCTGGTTTTACTGCAGGATCACGTATAAAGTCAATGATGTCTTTTGGGATGGAGTAGTCATCAAACCGAGAAGTGAAGTTGGCTCGAAGCCCCTTGATGAAGTCAGCCATCAGCTCTGTCACTTCTCCCGCTGTCTTCTTCAGTGTGCTGAAATGGAGGAGCCTGCCGGTAGATAGGTCTGCCTCAAACATCTCAAGCTTTCTTGTGAATGACTCCAGTTTTTCAACCATGTCCACGATGGTTTTATCTCTTCCCTGTAGCTGAAGGTTAAGCAGGTTTAGGTGGCCAAATATGTCAGATAAAAACGCTACATTGGACATGAACTTTTCATCTTCCAGCAGGATAAGGTGGTCAGCTGCTGCATTGCTCTTGCTCATTCCAAGGAATGCTTTGATCTCATTCAGTAGCGCACAGAAGCGCTCCAGCGCTCTCCCCTTGCTTAACCAGCGCACATCATTGTGAAGCAGCAAATCGTCGTGGGTGGCATCTGCTGACTCAGCAACAAGCTGTCGGAAAAGCCTATGCTGGGTGCTTGATGTACCTCTGACAAAATTAATTTCATCACTTTGTCCATGACATCCTTAAGCTCACTATTCAGTCTGGCACAGAGGACACTTTGGTGGATGAGGCAATGCAGCGCATGCATTTGGGGAGCGTGTTCTTTCAGCCTGCTCACCAGACCTCTGTGCTTTCCCACCATAGCAGGAGCTCCGTCTGTCACGATCAGGTTAATCCTCTCAAATGATAAGGAATGCCTCTTAAACGCTTCTTCCAGTTTCTCATAAATAACTTCTCCAGTGGTGTGCCCCTCTAATGCAATCAGCGACAGCAGCTCCTCCTTGAAATCCTTCCCATCAAAATATCTGATATAGACGCACAACTGGGCTACATCTGTGTTGTCAGTGCTCTCATCAATGGCTACAGAAAAATAATTTGCGTGACGGACACCGTCAATAATTGTACCATGCACCGCATCAGACAACGCCTCTATGCGGCGGGCAGCTGACCTGGCAGAGAGCGACATCTGTTTGACTGACTCGATCACACCATCCATCGATTTGTTGGCATCAAGTTCCTCCAAAACTGTCACCATCATCTCTTTGAAGACTTCTGCATCAGTGAATGGCTTGCTATTCTTTGCGAGCACCCAGGACGCTTTTAGAGATGCGCTCGTTACCTTTTGTTGGGATGTGAGACCACGCACCGACATCCTGCTGCTGCGTGCATAAGCATCTTTCAGGGCTTCGATTTTGCACTTTCGGGCCTCTGTCTCCCGAGGGAACGCAACTTTGAAGTTCGCATGCTTCGTTTCGCGATGCCGTCTGATATTGTATTCTTTGCATGCTGATACTACTTCGTTGCAGATTAGGCAGGTGGGCTTTGCATTGATAAAACTTGGCAGGATGAATACATAGTTATGTGTCCATTCATCGTGAAAGATCCTGTTCTCACTGCTAATTTTTCTCTTCAGATTTTTTGATAGTGCCATTTTTCCACAGCGAACAGCTACACGTGGAAAATGTGTGTGGGCGGTTGATGTTGTTGTTGTTTTTTTTTTAATAAACGTGCAGATAATTAACAGCGCCCCCAATGGCCAGTCAACAAATTTAACCTACGTCAGCCAGCTTGAATGTCTCAGTACGTCCTAGGCCAGTATCCTAGGCCAGCTGCGATACAAAAGAAAAACCCCAAACATATATTCCAGAAAAAACGTAAAATCCTCAATTATATCCACTTGGTTCTTGAAGTCTTCAATCGTAGTTTTCCTCGGAATAATCAGGCAGAGTCGGAGTCAGGATGCAAAAGGAGGACTTTATTCCCAAAAAACCCTCCGGCAGTCAGGCAGACCAAAAAGAACTGACGCGCCGATCGCTCTCCGCTCCATCTATTTATACTAGGGATGTGCGATACCACTTTTTTTCAGACCGATACCAAGTACGAGTACTTCATCTTCAGTACTCACCGATACCGATACTTGCATACCGATACTTTATATACATAAAATGTAAAATAATGCAATGAGATTATTTTTGAAAATGAATTTTATTTCCAATAAAAAGGCAGCCCAGCCACTACGTTTAAGTCCAAAATAATAGTCTGAAAAATAAAACAAGCAACTCTGAGTTTGCACTTATTTAAATGAAATTAAGTGCAAGATAAAACAATTTCTCTGAGTTTTACACTTTACATAAACTAAGGTTTTTAAATGTACTAATTTTAATGATTTTTTTATGAACTAAAGTCAAAGATAGAAAAACCCCTGAGTTTAAAGAGTTGCTCGTGTTATTTGTGCTGCTCTCGGATCTCTGCTCTTCAGTTTCTCGGTCTTCTGCAGAGTTTGCCGTCGAGTTGCTGCCGGAGTTTTCTTTTTTCCAGCACAACAGCGTCAGACTCTTGTCCACAAGCTTCGCCCTGAGGTGTTTCAACAAATTACTAGTGGTAAATGAACAACATCGCGCACCTCCTTTAGCAATTTTAGCATTGCAGAGTTAGCATTCTGCAAAGCTCGGCTCGTTTTCACTTGTATAAAAGAATTTCCACACCGGCGGAGTTTTGGTGAGACGAGCAGCCGTTCTGGATTCATCCTGTCGTCTCTGCTCTGGATGAGACTCATGGAGAAGTCAGCCCGCTGCAGTGAAGCCCTGCGCCTGTCAGCGCTCCAGAGAGGAGCTTCTTCCTCTTTCATGTTTGTCGGCAGCTTGCATCCCATTTGGTTGCACTACCGCCAACTGCTGGTGAGGAGGGCTTACTACGCGTGGGGTTTTCTTGCCGTGAGTATCGGCGGCTGGCATCGGTAGCCTTCACGAGTACCCGATACCTTGAAATAAGGCCAGTATCGGCCCGATACCGATACCTGGTATCGGTACTCGCACATCCCTAATTTATACTATTTTTTGGGAGTTTGTTGCTTCTCAATTGATTCTTCGTCAAAACACAATTGCTCTAAACCATTTATTGCTTCTCAATTGACTCTTTTCCCCCCTCCCTACAAAGGTCACTGTCCGTGACCCCTTGGGAGGCCCTATCAGCCTCCATCAAGTCTCCATCCATCCTTCCCAAATGCCATGTGTTGTGCAACAACTCATATAGTGTCACATTCCTTGTCCAATAAGCCTCATTTGCGCAAGAGGGAGACAGAGAGGCAATTGATCTGTAGTCTTAACTTTAGAAAAAAGCAAACTGTCCAGCTGCCAAGAGGCTGCCGTAAAAATGAAAAATGACAGACTGGCAAACCTGAAAGAATACATTGTTTTTTCCACAAATGAGTACACACACAACCAAAAACATGCATAATATGAATAATACTAAATAACATAAGATAATGTCTACTAGATAAACATAATATGAAGAATACAATATAATTATTCAACACCCTCTGTCAGCAGGGTTTTCAACTCCCACCTCCGGGAGAGCTTCTCTCATGTTCCGAGGGAGGCTGGGGACATTGGGGGACAAAGCAGGTCTCCACTAACACTGTTTATAGTGGAGGAGGGGAGCTGCTGACCTCAACTGGGGATATCATAGGAAGGAATACTTAGACGACCTCCTCAATTACATCGCCACTTCTTCCGCAGAGGAAGCAGAGGATGAGGTCTCAGAGGTGGACTCGTCCATCACCCAAGAGGAAGTCACCGAGGTAAGCTCCTCGGTGGCAAGGCACCGGGGTGGATGAGATTCGGCCTGAGTATCTTAAGTCTCTGGATGTGCAAGGACTGTCTTGGTTGACACGTCTCTGCAACATCGTGTGGCGGTCGGGGACGGTGCCTCTGGATTGGCAGACCGGGGTGGTGGTTACCCTTTTCAAAAAGGGGGACCGGAGGGTGTGCTCCAACTATAAGGGGGATCACACTCCTCAGCCTCCCTGGTAAAGTCTATTCCAGGGTACTGGAGAGGAGGATTCCACCGAAAGTCGAACCTTGGATTAAGGAGGAACAATGCGGTTTTCGTCCTGGTCGTGGAACACTGGACCAGCTCTATATCCTCCATAGGGTGCTCGAGGGTTCGTGGGAGTTCGCCTGACCAGTTCACATTTGTTTTGTGGACTTGGAGGAGGTGTTCGACCGCGTCCCTCGTGGTGTCTTGTGGGGGGTGCTCCGGGAATACGGTGTCCGGGTCCCCTCGTTAAGGGCCGTCCAGTCTCTGTATGACCGGAGTAGGAGTCTGGTCTGCATTGCCGGCAGTAAGTCAGACCTGTTCCCGGTGCATGTTGGACTCCGGCAGGGCTGCCCTTTGTCACCGGTTCTGTTCATATGGACAGAATTTCTAGGTGCAGCCAGGGGCTGGAGGGAGTCCGGTTCGGGAACCACAGGATTTCGTCTCTGCTTTTTGCAGATGATGTTGTCCTGTTGGCTTCATCGAACCAGGACCTACAGCATGCACTGCGGCGGTTTGCAGCCGAGTGTGAAGCAACAGGGATGAGGACCAGCACCTCCAAATCCGAGGCCATGGTCCTCGACTGGAGGAAGGTGGCTTGCCCTCTCCAGGTCGGTGGAGAGACTGTGGCTCATGTGGAGGAGTTTAAGTATCACGGGGTCTTGTTCACGAGTGGGGGAACGGATGGAGAGTGAGATTGACAGGTGGATCGGTGCAGCGGCTGCAGTGATGCGGTCGTTGTATCGGTCCGTTGTGGTGAAGAACGAGCTGAGCCGAAAGGAGAAGGAGAAGATTTACCGGTCAATCTACGTTCCCACCCTCACCTATGGTCATGAGCTTTGGGTCCTGACTGAAAGGACAAGATCCCGGATACAAGCGGCCGAAATGTGTTTCCTTCGTAGGGGGGCTGGGCGCTCCCTTAGAGACAGGGTGAGGAGCTCAGTCACCAGGGAGGAGATCGGAGTAGAGCCGCTACTCCTCCACATCGAGAGGAACTTGCTGAGGAGGCTCGGGCATCTGTTTAGGATGCCTCCTGGACGCCTCCCTAGGGACGTGTTCCAGGCATGTCCCACCAGTAGAAGACCCCGGGGAAGACCCAGGACACCCTGGAGAGAATATGTCTCTCGGCTGGCCTGGGAACGCCTTGGGATCCTCCCAGAGGAGCTGGAGGAAGTGTCTGGGGACAGGAAAGTCTGGGCATCCCTGCTGAGACTGCTGCCCCCGCGACCCGGCCCCGGATAAGCGGTAGAAAATGGATGGATGGATGGATGGTCTTCTGCCCCGAAACTAATATTCTTGCGATGAAAACAAACAAGGTGGTGGATATTTGGAGACTGCAGGACCCAACTGCCTGGGATTACTCTTTTAATTCACATGTGCACAGATCATACACACAAATCGATTATATAGTAGATTCCAGATTAATTTTAACATGAATCACACATGGAACGAACAGGTTTAATTCCAGGCATTTACTCCTTTTGTAATGTCTGCAAAATCCTTAATATGGATCCGGTATGCAGATTATGGCAAAAATGGCACAGCAGCAATATTATCTTTTAATGCCCACAAGAAGTTAAAGTAGCCTAATTCATTTGCAACGCTTAACAAATTCGGATTTGGCAACAATTTCCTAGATTGAGTCAAAATACATTACAGCAGCCCAAAATCTTAATAATGAGGATAGACCTAGTCCATTCACCCTGCAATGACGTGTTTGCCAGGGGACCCATTGTCCCCCCTGCTGTTCAATATAGCATTGGACCCCTGGCTATGGGCATCAGAAGACATCCACACATTAAAGGTAATGGGTTTGGCAGGACAGAGACCCGTGTTACCTTGATGACTGATGCAGTACTGTAGATCAGATGGTTGGTCTCAGTGATGTTCTGGGTAGGGATACTTAGCTTTGTTTACGTGGTCTCGTAAAGATCTTTCTGGTACTTTGTTCTTTAGTTTTGTCAGGCAGGAGGTAGTTATGTTACCCCAGGATTTCATGATCTTCATTTTCAGGTCAGCTATTCTCCCCTTGAGTGGTTCTTCTATTGAGGCTTGGTACCCAATATCAATTTTTGAGGGTGATGATGATATTCTGCCATACTGATCTGGCATCCTGACTCCTCTTTGCCGTAGCATATTTGTGCCATGGATGGGGCACACTGTGCCCCATCAATCTCCAACTGAGACAATGGTTTTCTTCTTCGAAAATTAAAGCACTGAGCAAGTAGTTATTTCTTACTAGCAATTCTGGAGATGTGGGTTTTCAGAGCAATAATTCATCCCACATTCTCTGCATTCCTTTCATGAGTTCACTGGCCCCACAACACCTGACATGAACATTGTTAATCCGGATGACATTCAAGCTGGTATGACTATCGGACTGTGTCTCAGTCATTGTTGAAGTATAGGCAACACCATGTTTTATTCCTCACCATGTCAGGGGATTGAACCGACAGCCTCCCGATGGCAAAGCCAACACTGTAACCTACCCTACCTACGATATCTTTTTTTTTTTTCCCCCTGAATGGTGGTTTCACATTAACCACTATTTTTTTGTTTTAAAAAACATTATGTGGTGGACTGGACCTGTAACCAGATATGTCTTTACTCCTGCTGCTACTCCTGGTGGTTGCATCATTGTTTTTGGAGGGACTGCAGCTGATTGATGGCAGCGCTATATGTGATAGAAGGGGAGGGTATGAGTGCCCAGCCAATCAATGACTGAATAACTGGAAACCAGCAGCTTCCTCTGTGCAGGGTGAGTGACGGGGTCAAACCAGAGGCCAATCAGCCTGTGATGTTCAGCACTGTAGATGGTTGACAGGTGGCACATGTGCTTGTCCACCATCTGTGACTGCACATGACCAGAGGGACACTTGAAGGAGGTCAAGCCATGCATGTGGTGACAAATAAATGTCAACTGCTTCAACAAAAAAGAAACGAAAGAGCTTTTTGAGGAAATGCATTAACCCATTTCTAGACAAATATTGTTGGATTGAGTCAGGCCTGGGTGATAAACCGAAAATTTACCAATACCGAAATTTACGACGACAGCCAACATCATTTTGCCCGTGGCAGTATATTGTGTTACTAAAACTAAGAAATTAAAGTGAAAGTCTTTTTGGCTGCGCAGCTAGACTGTATTTATATCGTTTAAAATGTTGCTCTGCATGACTCCACCAATTCCTGTTTAAAATCACAGTAAGTCGATAAAGAAAGAAAAATTGACAGGCACCATGTCAACCCTCTGCACATCTAGAAGATGCACAGATATAATTCCTGTGCACATAACATTGCAACAAGCTAGTTCAGCCACTACCAAAATATCTTGCAGGGCTCGATGTTAATGCTTGTCTGATCGTCCTGGACAGAAAAGTCCAAATCAGCTTGTTCAACTGATTTGCATATTTTTGCTACTTTTAATTTAAATTCCTACTCCAACCCCCTTTTGTAGCTATTTTAAAGCATTCTGAGGAATGTTTAAATTGTGATTACTTCTCCAGCCCAAATCACTAAACCTGTGCCATTCCCCCTCCCTACCCGTTCGCACCAGAGGACCACTCCTCCTCTCTGTACCTCTCCCGCTCCTCTTGCTAATAGCTAGCTAGCAGCCTCGTCCCGGCCACCCTCCACCTCTCCTCCCCCCGGCTTACCAGCTGTGGGCGGAGTGTCCGACGGTGTCTGGACTGATGATGTTATACTGCTTCTTCCCAGCTAACAGCAACTAGCACGCTGAGCTGTTCAGAGGCTCGGGGCTTCGAACACAGTGTCCGTTGGCTGGACTGCACAGCTGTGGCCATGGCCGCTGTCCAAGCTGCACACCAGCCAGCTAGGCTGTGCACCCATCAGCGGGGGTGCTCTTCTTGGACCCTCCAGCCTGTGAATCTCCAAACAGAACCCTGAGGAGCATTGTTCTGATGTCCAGAAGAACGACTGGTCCCTGTGGGTGGGCATCCTGTGAACTGTGATTTTCTTACTGCTATCTTGTTTGTGATGAACGTTCATGTCCAGAATGAGATGGTCCGGTTCATTTCTTTTTCATGTGTGAATCTTGTCTGTGTCGTCCATATTGTTCAGATGTTCTTCACATTGGACTTCAAGTCTTCACATCTGTATCATCAAGACAGTTTGTGTGAGGAGTCTGTGATTAAAGACAGCAGCCACATTAACACCACACTGCTATTGAGAAATATTTTATAATTCAATTTATTAATGTGCTTATTTTCATTTTTGACTCCACAGACTGGAACAATAAACAAAGCAGTCCTGTGGGACTCTTCTCCAGTATTGTGGATGTGTTTCTCTGTGCTAGCACATCTTGCAGCTGTTTCTCACATGTGTCTGTGGCGGTGATGGCTGCTGTTCTGTCTCCTGTCACAATTTGGACGTCAACCACAAAACTTAAGATATTGACATTTGACAATCATGCACTTACTAAAAATCGCTCCATGTAACCAGTCTGAAAAAGTGATCATTGGTTAAAAAAAGTTATGAAATAAATTACAATATCTACACATCAATCCAATCTTAATGAAACACTTTTTAAAATCATATATCTTGGGAGTGCTATGAGGCCCGAGTTTGCCCATGGAAGCCGCACAAACCACTCATGAATGAGGCAAATATAACAGACACACTGTTTTCAAGCACACATTAGAACAGCAAATAATTCAATGGAATTTTTTTAATGTGTTGTAATCCCCATAATGCACCCTTTTACTGCAAGGAGGAAGAGACAGACGGTGCAGATTCTTAAAAGCATTGGGAGGAGGTGGCGGAGCCACGATGCAGGCCTGTGCTGTGCTGGGGGAGTTATTGCTCCACTTACTTTACAAACTGAAAATCTCATTAAGCGTGACACTGAAGATTAGTTGAGAGGGACCAAAGTGGAAAGAGAATGAACTCACAAAGGGGCTGCGAGGAGGCTTTAGCTTTGTTTGCCATTATTAATTCAGCATTGAATCAGCTTGGGGGTGGGGGCTGTCGGGGAAGCCAGGAGCCTGCTGATCAGAAGAGGCAAAGATATGACAGGCGAACAGGTGCCCCTTTTTCCTTTCCAAACACTTTATTCTTTCAGCTCCCATCCTCAGATCTTAATTGAGGTGAATTGTGTATTTGTGCCATCTGCGTTCTGACGAAATAAAGCCGGTTTTGATTTATGGCTCCTCGGGACATATTAGCTCCCGAGTTTTACCAGCAACAATCAGAGCTATGCTTTAAAACTCCAAGAGCAGCAATAAGTCAAACTCCAGGTTACTGCATGTAACTTCAAATGCTGTTTTACAAACATAAGTAGTCAGGCTTTGTCTTGTGCAATTTCCCAAACATTTTGAACTGAATTACAGTAAATAGTTCCCTCTAAGCATCGAGAGGGGTTATAGTATTCTGTCTGGCCAGGCCATATCTTCAGAAGCTCTCTTTCATCAGCTGACCAAACACTGTTTCCACCACTTGAGAAATATCTCTAAGGTCAAAATAATGTTGTCAAAGACCTTGAGCTGATTATTCATGATTTCATTTCATCTCTATTGACTACTGTAATTCTCTTTTTACTTGTTTCAGCACAATTGTTGAAACAACTGTTTATGTAATCTATTGAGAAGAAATCTATCCTAGAAAATGAATGGTGAACCGGAGAAAAATAGGAATATTTTCTTCCATTGGGCGACAGAATCCTAAAAGGATCAAATAGCTTGTAACTATTCATTAATCTATGAATAGCTTTGGCGGATTGAGATAAACTGGATGTTGTTTGTGATGACCTGTCAATAATAGGATCTAAAACAAGGTTAAAATCTCCTTCGATTATCAATTGATGTGAATTCATATGTGGGATTGCTGTGAAAAAAGTGTTAATGAAAGCCTCATCATCAGTATTGGGGGCGTATACGCTTGCTAAAGTTACTGGTTCATTATACAATTTTCCTGTAACAATAACATACCTTCCACACGGATCCGATATTATATTTGTTGGTGAAAAGGGATTTATGATTATAGCCGCGCCTCTATTGTTAACTGGAAATTTAGAATGGTATACTTGTCCAACCCATTTAGTATATAACCGTTTATGGTCCCTGTCTCTTAAATGGGTTTCTTGTAAGAAGCCAATATCCATCTCTAATTTTTTTAAAATGAGACAATATATTTCCTCACTTAATAGCTCCATTAAGACCTTTGCAATTCCATGAGATAATTTTAACCTTGTTTTGAAACCCAAATAGATTCAAATTATTATTTTTAGTCATAGTTTTTTAGTTGAAAAAATAAAAAGCGAACCATGTGTATTTTAGAGAAAAACCTTCAGTGAATAGTTAAAGTAACAATTTTAGTAGTGCAGGTAAAACACAGAACAAAACAAAATTCCTGATTTAAACAACTCCCTGTTCCCTCCACGAACCAGTTACCAAAACATGCACCAAAAACATATTTATACTCCCTACAAAGGTGATTTGAAAACTCAGAGAGGTTGAGAACATACGACTTACCACTAAGCTCCTAAAGATTTTTTTTCTTCTTTTTCTTCTCCAGACCATCTAAACTGCAGCTGGCCAATATACATAGTGCAAAAAAAATAAATATTAACAAATTAGGAACATCTGCATTGATGTAATGGTTCCATTTTAAATACAGATTACTTAGAATTATATCGTTAAAATAAAAAGAGAAAAAAACCTGAAAAAAAAAGAACGTGATTGTGATTTCACACAATACCTGATGAGTCCCGTACTCAGTTTGTATTGGCCAAGCTATCATCCAGAGTCTTCTTTGATATTCATCCTGTCTACGCCAAAGGTTTGCTGGATTCGATGAATCTCTCCACCGCCCGGGGGTCGCCAAATATCACCTTGTTGTGACTTCAAGCCTCGCGGGGAAAAACATCCTGTAGGAAATCCCGGCGTCGCGGAGTTTAGCTTTCACTTGGTTGAAGGCCGCTCGTTGACATCCTACTTCTGGACTCATATCCGGGAAAATATGAATCAATGTCCCCTCGTAGATCAGTTTGCCTTTGGTCCGGGACAGTGACATAATGCTTTCTTTATCCGAGTAATAGTGAAGGCAGAAAAGCATGGGTCGGGGCCGTTCTCCAGCGCGTGGTATGGGGGCAAGACTTTTGTGGGCTCGATCAATGAGAATAGGATTTTTCAATTTTTCTTCGCCAAGAACTTTAAAGGGGCTGTATCATGCTTTTTTAGCTAGTCCAAACCCTAGAAATGGCATTAACATGGTAATAGTTTATTTTTGGCGCTAAGGAAAAGTAATTTTGTGTGAAATAAAAGATCTTCTGGGGCTAATTCAGAAACCCGGAAGAGAAAACGCTCTGTTTCACTGAAAATCCCGCCTCTCCCCCTGTGGACTTTGACTGACAGCTACTTCAACCAATCAGCACTTCAAAACAAATACACTAGCTAGCTTTAGCTCTTTAGCTCTAGCTTCTCCACACGCAAAAACGTCTTTTCCTGTGAGAAACTCACCAAGCGCAGACCCTCCAGACCCTTCAGACCCTCCAGACTCTTGCTCTTGCTTGACTGTTGCTTTCAGACGATGGTCAAAATTTATCCTCGTAAATCGGAGTTACAAAAAGCGGCAATGCTGATTGCCGGGGGCCTGCGGGAGGGGGGCTCAGGGGAGCCATCTTCACCATGTGACGTGAACGGAGCGTTTTCACGGGTGCGGGAGGGGCTGCCTCTCTGAGCAGCACAAACACAAAGAAAGCTCAAACACGCAGGTACGAAGGAAAAAAATGCTTTGGGGGTGTTTTTGGTGAGTACATAACTATATAACAAGGTTAAAACATACAAAAAGTGAATTTTGCATGATACAGCCCCTTTAAGGAGAAGTTGGACCATAAAATCAGTTGGCCTATTGTGCTCGGATCCTTTGGGAATATTTAGTATCTTGATATTCTGTCGGCGGCTCCTATTCTCCAAATCAATGCATTTCTCGTGCAGCTTCTTATTCTCAGCGGTGAGTTTCTGGCATATATTCTCGACAGCTGTGAGCCTGTCGGATGTGTCACTGAGGGAACGCTCTGCTATCCTATGCTATCCTGTGTGCTAGAAGCCTCTGCTTGCATTGTAGACAGTTTCTCAACTTTTTCAATCAGCTCACCGCAAATCATTTTAATGTCCTCCTTGGTGGTCTCTCGCAGGGCTGTGATCAATTCCCACATCTCTCTGCATAAGCTCCTCATCTCGGTCTTGATGAGAAGTTGCATAGTATCTTTGTAAAAGCTGAACTGTAAGAACTGTGTGACTCTACACCTAGAGTCGTCTGCGTATATTGTCTGCCTTTCCTGGTGCCCATCATAATCACACACAGGCTGAAGCACAGTTTGCCTCAATAAAGTTGGTCTGGAAATATATTTTCTAAGTTTAATGCGGAGCTGGTCACCTTCGCTGCTACTCCATGCGACCTGGGAGCGGAAGTCTTTTCAATCTTAAATCAAAAACCAATGGAAGGGGAAGCAAGTAACTACAACAATGGACAAACAATGAATACAGGTCTTCAAGCTCCCAATGGCCATCATGGTCTCTGCCTTGAGTCTTCCATCCATCCATTTTCTACCGCTTATCCAGAGCCGGGCCGCGGGGGCAGCAGTCTCAGCAGGGATGCCCAAACTTCTCTGTCCCCAGACACTTCCTCCAGCTCTTCTGGGAGGATCACAAGGCCTTCCCAGGCCAACCGAGAGACTGAAGGCTCTAATTTGACGGCGCAACTTGGCGATGATCAGCGGCGGAGGCAGCGCATTCCTATTTTCGACAGGCGCAGAAGAGGGTTTCTGACCGGTCTGCTGCACTTGCGCCGAGATGGGCGTGGCGGCGCACCAGGGGGAGGGGTCAACAGAATCAGCTGGCGCAGTGAGAGTTTAGTGCAGAAGGTGTGAGCAGGCTGGGGAGGAGGATCTGATGATAATTTGTCTGAGAAAACCTCAGAGGCAGGATTTCAGCTTGTCAGTGTCATGAAAGATACACAAAATCACTCATGAACCACATAATTGTTTTTATTATCTTCTTTAGCACTAGAACATCCAAGACGATCTGACAGACTATTTGGGTTTTTAGAATTCAAATAAATCTGTTGAAAATAATTCCCCTGTCCTCTAGTTCTTTGACTTTTCCTAAATATGTGTCTTGTATGTTTTTCTGAAGCAAATAAGGTCCTAACAATAACACACATAATATTACAAAGCATTTATACCTCCAAAGGCCAACAGTGGTCTGTGAGACTTATTATTTATTTATTTATTATTATTATTATTATTATTATTAAACTGATTAAAAAGATGCACTTCACGGGGCTTTTTTTTTCTTCTGTGATTGATTTGTTTTGGTTCATGCGCGCATCTGAACTGGGAGCTAGCTCTGACAGCAGACAATCAGACAGATGGCCAAAAATATCAAGCAAATCCCAAAAGAAAGATAGTAAAAACAGGCATAAATAAGAGATATAAGGTGGAAGAAGCTTTAGCAATGATACAGGAGGTCAGTGAGGGGGAATCGGATGGCGGAGACGTGTCGGACATCAGCGATCTTGACTGGAGTGAAGAGGAGGAATGTTCTGAATCAGAGTCAGAACAGCCGCGGGCCAAACAGCGAAACAAATATAATGCTGCTGCCCCAAAAATACCCGACCGACCTCCAGCTGCTGTACAGTCCAGCGTAGAACCTGCAGTGGCGCATGAAGCGCTCACGCTTCACCTCCAGGTAGAGAATTACTGTAGGCTGCTGTCAGTTTACAACTAAATAATAATAACATAAAATGGTGTAAAATTATTATTATTATTATTATTATTATTATTATTATTATTTAAACTAATGTAATAAATCTGAGCACAACAGTGAACACGGTATTGACAGCAGGAGCACTGCAGCGTCTCCAGATGTGCCAGTTACAGATTCAGGTAAAATATTATATCCTCCATTAAAGTACAGCAAACCATGTATTTTTCGTTTCCAAAAATTAATTTTAGAACGAACATATTTTCTGAATAAATACCTTTGTCCTGTTGAGCCTGCAGTCCCAGAATAAAATGAGCAGGGTGAGGACGGGTCGGTGTGGGAAGGTGTCCGTCCTGGTGCGCAACCGGGGAGACTTATTTTACTAATTTTAATATGTTCTTGATTATTATTGACAGTTAATAATACAACTATTTTGTGTTTGTTGGCGTGTGTGTGCGTGTGTATCACGGAAACGAGTGCGCGGAGTGTGAGTGAGAGGTACGCTGTGCAAATGCGCACTGTAAAAAGTTCAATACATTTTAAAACCTGATTTGAGGCATTAATAAAGCAGATATGAGGCAGAAATTTTGCTGATCCACTTGATTTAATATTTTGTTTCTTTACCTTAATTTCTAATGCATTAGATTACAGAAAAGCAACCTGTTGGTGTACTCCTGCGCAAAAACACTGCATATGACAGTCTGGCTGACCATAGCGGCCTTTGGAGGGGGGTAAGAATGCTGGCAACACGTGAAGCAGAGCGGAGGACGGAGCAGATAGCAGATGTCGCCACCATTCTCTCATAAATGATTATCCTTCGTCTGGGATGGCCGGAATGCCATGTGTGTGATAGGAATTACAGGGAATCATTTCAGAGGACATCGATCTGATGACAACTGAACCAGCAGTCCTAAGTAGACTCACCCAGCTCCGCTGTGCAGCTGCGCTGAGTGATTGGCACCTGTAATTCTTTGTGCTTTCCCAAATGTATCTTTAAGAGTTATGATGCACACAAATAAAAACAGATTTTCCCTTTCCCTACAAAGTCTGTATGTAGCCGCTAAATGCAGGGTGTCTGCATTTTTATTTCATTTGTCTGGCTCCCCAAGCTCTACAAGAGATTATTTATTTCAAAATGCAGTCATATACATTGTTGCTTCACTATGGTTTAGTATTGAGGCCAGGAAATAAAATGTATTTCATCATGTTAATGTAGCAGTGTCCTTCTTTGAAAAAAAGGAGAGGTGTTCATTTGATTGGTCAAATTGCGCTCAGCTGGGTTAAACCCACTTTCTCTCCTCTCTCTTGCGCCACCTGCGCCGGTGAGCGGGATGGAGGCGTGACTGCGCCTGGTTCACGAAATTAGAACAATTTTCTGAACACGCCCCGTTGACTTTATCCGCCGACGGCGCACTTTGTGCTCCTCTGACAGCCGGCGGATTCGGCGTAGTCTACCAAGTTAGGGCCCATAGTCTCTCCAGCGTGTCCTGGGTCTTCCCCGGGGTCTCCTCCCAGTGGGACATGCCCGGAACACCTCCCTAGGGAGGCGTCCAGGAGGCGTCCTGAACCAGATGCCCGAGCCTCCTCAGCTGGCCCCTCTGGATGTGGAGGAGTAGTAGTAGCTCTACTCCGATCTCCTCCCTGGTGACTGAGCTCCTCACCCTATCTGTAAGAGAGTGCCCAACCACCCTACGGAGGAAGTTCATTTCAGCCACTTGTATTTCAGCCGGGATCTTGTCCTTTCGGTCATGACCCAAGTTCATGACCATAGATGAGGGTGGGAACGTAGATTGACCGGTAAATTGAGAGCTTCGCCTTTCGGCTCAGCTCCTTCTTCACCACAACAGACCGATACAACGACCGCATCACTGCAGCTGCTGCACTGATCCGCCTGTCAATCTCACGCTCCATCCGTCCCCCACTCGTGAACAAGACCCTAAGATACTTAAACTCCTCCACTTGGGCCAGAGTCTCTCCACCGACCTGAAGAGGGCAAGCCACCTTCTTCCGGTCGAGGACCATGGCCTCAGATTTGGAGGTGCTGATCCTCATCCCTGTCGCTTCACACTCGACTGCGAACCGCTGCAGTGCATGCTGTAGGTCTGGATTCGATGAAGCCGGCAGGACAACATCATCTGCAAAAAGCAGAGATGAAATCCTGTGATTCCCGAACCGGACCCCTTCCGGCCCCTGGCTGCACCTAGAAATTCTGTCCATAAAGATTCTGAACAGAACCGGTGACAAAGGGCAGCCCTGCCGGAGTCCAACATGCACCGGGAACAAGTCTGACTTACTGCTGGCAATGCGGACCAAACTCCTACTCCGGTCATACAAAGACCGGACGGCCTTTAACAAGGGGCCCTGGACTCCGTATTCCTGGAGCACCCCCCACAAGACACTATGAGGGACGCGGTCGAACACCTTCTCCAAGTCCACAAAACACATGTGGACTGGTTGGGTGAACTCCTACGAACCCTCGAGCACCCTATGGAGGGTATAGAGCTGGTCCAGTGTTCCACGACCAGGACGAAAACCGCATTGTTCCTCCTTAATGTCGGGGCGACAGTAGCTCAGATGGTAGAGCAGGTCGTCTTATAACCGGAAGGTTGGCGGTTCGATCCCCGCTCCCGCAGGCGTAAAACTGTCGTTGTGTCCTTGGGCAAAACACTTCACCCACCTTGCCTAGTATGAAAGTTGTGAGAGTGAATGGTTGGTGGTGGTCGGAGGGGCCGATGGCGCAGATTGGCAGCCTCGCTTCCGTCAGTCTACCCCAGGGCAGCTGTGGCTACAGTAGTAGCTTACCACCACCGAGTATGATGTGAATGAATAATGCAATGTAAAGCGTCTTTGAGTGTCCTGAAAAGTGCTATATAAAACCAATGCATTATTATTATTAATCCAAGGTTCGACTTTCGGTGGAATCCTCCTCTCCAGTACCCTGGAATGGACTTTGCCAGGGAGGCTGAGGAGTGTGATCCCCCTTATAGCTGGAGCACACCCTCCGGTCCCCCTTTTTAATCAGGGGGACCACCACCCCAGTCTGCCAATCCAGAGGCACTGTCCCCGACCGCCACGCGATGTTGCAGAGACCTGTCAACCAAGACAGTCCCTGCACATCCAGAGACTTAAGATACTCAGGGCAAATTTCATCCACCCCCGGTGCCTTGCCACCGAGGAGATTACCGACCACCTCGGTGACTTCAGCTTGGGTGATGGACAAGTCCACCTCTGAGACCTCAGCCTCTGCTTCCTCCACGGAAGACGTGGCGATGGGATTGAGGAGGTCCTCGAAGTATTCCTTCCACCGTCCAACAATATCCCCCAGTTAAGGTCAGCAGCTCCCCACCTCCACTGTAAACAGTGTTGGCGGAGACCTGCTTTCCCCTCCTGAGGCGCCGGATGGTTTGCCAGAATTTCTTTGAGGCCGACAGATAGTCCTCCTCCGTGGCCTCCCCGAATTCCTCCCAGACCCGAGTTTTTGCCTCCACAACCACTTGGGCTGCAGTTCTCTTGGCCTGCCGGTACCTGTCAGCTGCTTCGGGAGTCCCATGAGCCAACAAGGCTCAATAGGACTCCTTCTTCAACTTGACGACAGCCCTTACTTCCGGTGTCCACCACCAGGTTCAGGGGTTGCCGCCACGACAGGCACCGGAGACCTTACGACCACAGCTCCGAGCAGCTGCTTCGACAATGGAGGTAGAGAACATGGTCCACTCAGACTCAATGCCCCCAGCCTCCCTCGGGACATGAGAGAAGCTCTCCCAGAGGTGGGAGTTGAAAAACCATGCTGACAGAGGGTTCCAAGTTTCAGTCGATGAATCAACATCTGGTGGTCACAAGTTAACACAGACACCAGTTAATTCGATGCATCGGCAAGCGGAGCAAAGCCCCGGAGCTCACACCGGGATGTGCCGGCGGTGCGGTACCCAGGCCGGGGGAGCGCCCAGTCCTTGAGCAGTGTATCATGGAGATGTTGGAACATTTTTTTAGCAGATATCCAGCAGATAAAAATACATTGCTCGGTGCCGAGGAGTACTGGCTGCAAAGCTAAAGACATGCAAGTTCTGCAAGAGACTTTGTCCTCATGTCACAGAAGGCGTAAAATCCGCTTTACCTAGGGCCCTTGTAAACTAGGATTCATCGTGGATCGCTTTGTATGCCGTCCAATTCAATTCAATTAAATTTCAATTCAACTTTATTTATGAAGTGCCAATTACAACACGGTCGTTTCTAGACACTTTTACAGAGAAACTCAACAGATCCACATGAGCAAGCATAAGCGACTGTGGAAATGAAAAACTCCGTTTTAACAGGAAGAAACCTTTGCAGAACCAGGCTCAGATGCGGCAGCTTTCTGCTATTCTGGTTGCGGTGAGGGGACAGAAGGAGAAGGAGATAGAACAGACAGTGTATACAGTCCATGTATACACGTGCGTTAAACACAATAGTTTTCAATCAGATTGAAAAACACCCATGTAAACTGGGCCACTGAGTAAGTAGTTGTTTCTTAATCAGTTTCACTGTGGGGTTTCTAACAACCATTGGTCCCACATTCTCTCCATGTACCCCCTTTTGCTGGGTTTGCTTCGATAGTGGCACTCCATCAATGCCGTGTTTTCTGATCTCGTCCATGCTTGTCTTTTTGTTCCAGTAGCCAACTTCATCAGGGTGCCCTAGTTCCACGACACCTGACACGATCCTTGTTAATCCGGGCGGTCTGTGTACTGCTCATTGTTGAGGTATAGGTATTCAGTGCAAACGGCCTTGCCTAAGGGCCCACCTGGTCCTGACTGGGGTTTGAGCCCAGAACCTACTGTTTCTATACTCGAATAAAAATAAATTTCATTGAAGTGTGAAGCTGTGTTTTGGTCATGGTAATTCGGTATCAAATTATGAAGTCATGGAAAAATCATTGAAAATCTTAGGTGAGAAAGTGTCTGAACCCTGTTGACTCTGATATTGTGGTCATTTTATAACCCCCGTAAGCAATCATTGACACTTTATTACACACGCATTCTGTTGCACTGAAGCATACAAGTACAATATTTGTATATATTATAGCTCCTGGTATATTTTAGATCTGTTGTATATCAAGTTAGATCTTTTCTTCTCTTAGATTTCCATCACTTATTCCTTATTTGCACATTTCCTCTTTTTTTTGTTTTTTTGCACCTCTCTGCTATGTTATCTTTGTTGTGAGTTTTCCAAGAATAATTGTAAAATAAAAAGTTGTTTTATGAGTAACCTTATTGCCTTCAGTATATTTTTATTTTCACAAAATGATATTTGAAAAATAGGGGTCGTCTTACAATCAGAGTCGTCTTATACTCAGTATGATTTTCTAAATGTTGTATGTTGTACATCCATCATTTATTCCAACCTGAATATTTGCTGGTTCATGTGTTTAATGATGTGTTTAAAGGCTCCATATTGAACAATGAAATGAAAACAGACGGTGTGTCTGCTGTCTTCTGTATTCATTTTAATAGAATTTGGTACATTTAAAGGGAAATTGTAGATATGGGTTGAACAGGGCACTGTCATGGATGACCTACACAGGCATTGTTGAGCTGCATTGATCCTGTTTGGGCAGTGACAGAAACAAAAAGAGAACAGAAATAAGGTTGAAGAATGTGAAAAAATGTGTGAACGAGTGTGGATCCATACAAATCTCCAACATGGCCTCACATGGACAGCCACAACCTTAAAATCAATATAGCATCAATAAAGCAGATCATTCGTTTTAATTTTAAAATGTGACATTTCAAATTGAATTTTGCTACCTAATTAGTAGTTATTAATTAATTAATTTTCAAAATTTTAAATGTGTAATTTCGTTTTGCATTTCAATTAGAATACAGAAGAAGCAGTCTTATAAATGAAAATGCAGTGTGGATGATTGATTATTTTATTTGTGTCAAAAAATGCAGTTTAATTCTGACATTGATAAAGTATTACTGTTAATACATTTGAATTTGATTTTTGCTCCATATTTGTTTCCATACATGTGGGCCTAACCAACACAGGACATTTAGAATGTAGATAATATCCGTAGTATGCACAGAGCCTTCAATAAGTTATGTCTGGATTGAACAGTCCAGACAGAGTGTATGCTGCTTATGTCTTTGTCCAACTCTTTTCCTTGCCTGGAGGCAACCAACTGGTTGCCTGGCTGGTGGTCAGGTATCAGTGAGCCTCGCGCTGTCTGCAGAAGTGTCCATATGTAGCAGATGCACCACTCCCTCAGGTGAGAGTCCTGCAGCTGGCAGCTCCAGGATCCAGCAAACCCTTTGGCCCTCAGCCAGAGATATGCTGGATGTGGCTCTACTGGAGCACTACACCAAGCAACTTGTCTTTATGCAGCACCTACAGCCCACCCACCAGACAGGAGGAAGAGACACACTCTTGAACTTAGTTGTGTCAGTGCTGTGGTAGACTGTAATGAAGTCACTTATTGCTTCACTTGTGATTTTTTTAAGGAGAAACTTTTGATTACATTCAGTACATTGCGATAGACTGATGTGTGAATCCTACTTTGACCTACTTTAGGTTGGCTACTATTCCCAGGCCAAGTCTCAGACTCTGACTCTGAGAGAACAAAGTTACTCTGACTCAGTATTTTATCTGCTGAATTAAGGCTGCATGGTATATGCGGTATGACGGTAGAAATTTAGAAATTTAGCCACGGTAGAGATTTGCGCTCTGCCGTCATACCGTCATCTCACCTGATACAGTTTAATTGCTAGTACTACGTAAATAAAATGTGCTGAAAAAAATCATTCAATCCTTCTCTTTTAGTGAAAAACGGCGCTTCGCATCATTGAACACGTTACAGCTTCTTCTGGCCCACGTCTTGCTGACTGAATCTCTTTTTCTAACAAAATTCAGAGAGAACCTGCTTTAGGGGCAATCCTTCTTCTGTGCTGTCTGTGTAAAAATAATGTGACACCTAGTGGTATAAAGTGCAAATGCAGGTGAATTAAACAACAACAAAACCCATTCAGAAAAACTTTTATTATAGGTTTTACACTGCAACATTTATACCGCGATATATACAAAAACTGCTCAAGTTTATCCCGGACAAATCACCCTAGTGATATATTGTCTGCAGCTGCTCCAGACCAGGCTAACTACCAAGATGAGATTAATCCTGCCCCACTCTGCTGTCTGTCATGTGAGAAATGAGCGTGGTTTGCAGTATTTCCATGCTTTTTCTACACATTACATTTTTTAATCATCCTGCACCCAAATCTTACAACTGTAGTCATTGCTGGATGACTTCAGTATTATTTACTTGCACAGATTATAAGTGCAACAGACAAAAACAACTTTTTAACACAGGCACTTAAGAATCCTTTCTTTATTACTGTAATTCAAGTTCTACAATGAAAGGTTTAAAATTGTTATAAAGAAAATGGAAAAAAAACAGACCTTACTGAAATTGGAAAATGCTCCCATCTTCCCCGACAACGCTGCTGGTCGAGTAGTCAGAGAGCAAGATATTGACAGTTTTTTTTCATAGCCTTAAAGCAGAGCTATGCAACTTTTTTACCTCAATAAATGTTTCAGAATCCCTGTGGGGGTAAACAAAGACTTGTCACGGTGATTCGCCTGTCCCTCCACTCCCCCCGGGGTCTGTGTCCTGAAAACAGTGCTTGCAATTTCAGAGGAGCGGACTGACTACATCTCGCGAGAACAAACCTGCTTTACGGCGCTCATACGGGCTTACAAGTATATAAGCTGTTGGAGTGTGATATCTGTCGTTGTGTTGCAATAGACAATCTTTGCATAATGTGTTGATTGGTTCTAATTTCCGTTTGGTAACTGAAAAATAAGAGGAGTGGCACCTCCTCTCTTAGAAGTGAGCGCGAGTGAGTTTGCTGCATTGGGCTGAAAGCAGCATGTCTCCAAGTGTGTTTGTTTTCCAATAAGTTTGAGCGTGCGAGGCAGGCATGTCTACGACAGAGGGAGCAACCAGAGGAAGTTCCTGCGCAGTGCAAGGAACTGCCGCTGCAGAAGATTTAACAAAAGCACGTAAAACAAACATGAAATCCTCGCTAGCATTAGCAACGCCACCCTTAGGTGCTCACGGATGGCAGAACCAAAAAGACAGAAAAAAACTTTGTCTGACGAGCGTTAAAAAAAGGAAACGGGAGTGGGACGCTCTCTGCACGCGGTGGGGGTGGGGGGGGGGGGTTATGCGGAGAACATTTATGACAATGAGCTTTCACAGGAGACCAGTAGGGGGAGCGCTAAAGCAAATCTTGCATACTACTGCTTGAAGTGCTGAATTTTGAATAAATGATCTTGTGTGGTATTTTTTGCTGTGTATGTGCATTTTGTCCAGCACTGGTAGTACGCTGTGTAGTGCACATTAATAAACATCTGCATTGTCAAAACAAATAACAGGCGTAAATATGCCGGATTATAGCCACAAGGCTAATTTACATCCATAGTCCCGAAGCAGATATGAGAAGAAAAAGAACGCAATTAGTAAAAGAGAACAAAAGAGAACATGAGAGAACAAAAGAGAACATGTTAAAAACAAAGTCAGTGATTACAAGACTGGTTTGCTTTAAGCCACACTTTGAGCTGAGCTCTGAAAAGAGGAAAAGTGGAGCATTCTCTGACAGTGAGGGGGAGACTGTTCCAGATCTTATTGGCCTCCACAGACAGAGCAATTTGTCCAAAAGCAGTTCTTCTGAATGGCACCTCACAGTCGCCCCTAGAGGTGGAACGTGTCCTTGCACCAGTCTTTATTTTAAAATAGCCCAACAGTGGAGGGGGTGCCAGTCCATGAAACACTTTATACACAAAACACGCTGATTTGAAATGCTTAAAATTCTCTAAACTCAGGAAGTTGTGCTTTTGTAAAACATCACAGATATAGTGGGATTTTGGCTTTTTTTCAAAAACTTTAAATGAATTTTTGTAAAGAGATTCTATAGATTTTGAAGTACCCACACTCGTCAGTGACCAGCATGTGATACAGTATTCGATGTGGGACAAAATCATTGAATTTAAGAACATTTGTGCGGCTCCAAACGTTATATATTGACAAACCTGCCTAAAATTTCGTAGATTAAACTTGACTGTGTTTGATAGGTTCTTGACATGTTTTTTAAAACTGAGTGTTGAGTGAAGAATCACACCATAGTACTTAAATCAGGAACAATTTCTAGTCCTTCACCTCTTAAAAATACACCAGGCTGGGTAATGTTTAAAGACTGTTTGGAGAACATCCTGCAGACCGTTTTTTTACTGTTGAGCAACAGGCAAGATTTAAAAAGCCATTGATTTATCTGCTCCGTAGCCGAGGTCAGGATGGAAGAAGCCTCATTAGGAGTTTTTGCATGTGTGAAGACAACTGCATCATCTGCATACATTTGAAAGTCCACTTCAGCACATGTATTTGGCAGATCATTTATATACAAGGAGAACAACAGTGGACCAAGTATTGACCCTTGTGGCACTCCTACAGGGCCATCCAGAGCAGGGGTTTGACACCATTAATCGTAACAAACTGTTTTCTAAAAGATAAATAAGATGTGAACCATTGAACAGCACCAGGTAAGAAATTGAAACACGTTAATTTTGACAATAAAATTTCATGATGGTGTCAAATGCCTTTTTCAGGTCTAAGAATACCGCACCAACACAAGCGTTGTTATCTAGTTTGCTTTTAATTTTTTCTAAGAATAAACTAATTGCAAACTCTGTAGAGTGATTGGTGCGGAACCCAAATTGCAAACAATGAAGGGGGCAAAGACCTTCATTTAGATGTTCATTGATCATTTTTGCAACCCATTTTTCAGCCACCTTAGAAACCACCGGAAGAATACTGATGGGCCTGTAATTAGTTACATTTAGTCTATTCCCAGATTTAAAGATTGGGATGACTGAAGCCATCTTCCAGGTGGATGAGACAACTCCACTCTTGAGTGACAAATTGATCATGTGTGTTATAGGCTCAGTTAAAGCTAGGGTAGGCGATGTTGTCCAAAAGCATACTGAGTGAAATGCTCCTCCCCCCTGGGAGAAGTCAATACATTATGTGGACGGAAAAAGGTGCGGAAAAAATCTGACCACTGTAGCGGCCACAGGACAGTAAAAACTCCGACCAATCATAAGGCGCGGACCGCTCTTAAGAAACCAATCAAATCCCTTCGCCGTTCTACCAGCCCCCTGCGTACATTTCAATGGCGTGCACTGGCCCTGGTTCAGAGTGCGTTGCCAAGGCGCTCTCGGCGCTCGCGGCTCGCGTGAAAAATAGAAGGAAGCGGAGCGGCGCACTGCGCTCCTATGTGCGTTGTGTGCGGCAGTCAGAAAGGTTCATAACACTGGAGGCGATCACAAACTCCGTGCGAGTGGCGCTTCCGCGTCCAGTGCGTTCGCTCCCAACGGGAGCTCCTCCAATGGGGTGGGAGCTGGGCGGAGCCTTGGGGAGATGTTACATTCGTGCTACATGCTAGTTTTCCAAGATCGCCGACCCTAGCTTTAAAGTGATACTTCAACATTTTGACAAATTGGCCCATTTAGGGCAATTCCCCAGTCATTTAGAACAGCCTACACTCTAAAAAGTAACTCAGAGGAGCTTCTAACACCACTTGATTTAATACATGGATCCAAGTAAAAAATTGTAATTAGTTGATTTTGATAAACTTTCTAAGTTCCAAACCTATTTTTTTCAAGTTATGAAAAAGTTATGTTCTTAATTACATCAACTTAATTTTGCTTGCAGTTTGAACTCAAAATTCATTGTTGATGGGTTTAAAACGAAATTCAAGTTGTTATAACTTAACAAACTTGACTTGATAATTTGATTTTGTCAACGTTGACTTCACAATTTTAAGTTCCCTCTCGCCACACACCATGCCTGGACAAGTTGGATAGTGGGTTAGCAGGATGAAAAACCTTGATACAAGCAACATTTCATGGTGACTAAAATTCATTTTTAGTAGGGTAAGGACACCACATGGGCATGGTTAGTGTTGGTCACAGCATAAAGGAAACAGGCTCTTTGAAGAATTTAACAGTGATGATGGTAGTGTGCAATGCATCATGGGAGTTTGGGATGAGATATTCAAGATTTAAACATTGATTTCATTATTTATTTCGATGTTCTGATGTTAATAATGTTATTGGTAGTTGTGTTTGGTTGTGTTCTGGTTCAGTTAATCTAAATAGTTAAGTTACTTTTTGTGTCAAACCTGGAATGAGAAGTATTGAGCATTTAATCTGGTCCTGCTACTACTCTAAAACTTACAGACTTCAACAGAACAGTTCCCAATTGCCTCTGGGCTTATTAAAAGCGTGATACTTCCTGTGCAGAATCAGTCCACAGTGCCCATGACAGCATCCTATTCCCAAGTACTCACAACAGTATGGTTAAACAGAAACTGGCCATTTTAGCAGCTTAAAAGTGGCCACCAATTTTTTTGAGTTATCAACTTAAAAATCTTGCATTTATTAGGTAAGCAGTACTTAAAATGATCTTTGACTGATGACAAAAAATGAATTCACTCAAAGTAATATAGTTTGTTGATTCAGTGTAATTTCTGAGGTTGCCATAACTTAAAAAGACTAATGCAAACTGTTGCGTTGATTTTTTTTTGTTGAGTCTAGACATTTGTTTTTAGAGTGTACTTACTTTTTTTGTGAGGACGAGCTGTTTGTTTATTCAGAGGTGGGTCTGAGGAGAGCTTCACGGCGGACATAATGGAAGTGGATGGTATTTTTGTTCCCCCTCGTCAAACTCATCAAATACACAATCCAACAACCCCAAAACACTTTGGTGGACACGTTATAATCCACACATTCACTACGCTGTGAAACACCTACAAATAATATTGTAGCGTTACGACACTGAAGCAAATACTGGGAACTACTTTTTCTTATGAAATCACTATGTCCAGACGCCATGTTTAGTAAGTAGTTCCGTCTTAGCAATCTTCGCAAAAACCACTCAATCTCGGAATTTTGCATTAATATTTCACAGCGAAGTGAATGTGCGGATTATAGCATGTCCACCAAAGTGTTTTGGGGTTGTTGGATTGTGTATTTGATGAGTTTGACGAGGGAAGCAAATGTACCATCCACTTCCATTATGTCTGCCGTCCTCACAAATAAAGTAAGTAGGCTGTTCTAAATGACGAGGGAATTGCCCTAAATGGGCCAATTTGCCAAAATGTTGAAGTATCGCTTTAAGGAGTCTTTGCATAATTGATGACGTTATTTATGTCGAGCTCTGTTATTTGACTGAGATAGAACACGGGCCTCGAGGGGTCAATAAGTCCAGATGTTATCTGAGGGGCAGGAAAAAGTTCAGTTATTTCCCTAACAGAATTACTGAAAAAATTATTAAACTCATTCGCTAGAGAATTTGGATTTGTCACCAGCGCATCATCAACTTTAAGTTCAAGGTCTTGGACTGATTCTTTTCCCTTAAACATTGGACGTCGTATGAACGTCCAGATCATGTCCATATTGCGTCCGTCCGTCCAATTATAGACCTATTTTGGACGTCCAAAATAGGTGAGGTATTTGGACGTCTTATTATTACCCAGTTTCGACGTCTAGATGACGTTGAAGATCTGGACGTCTACATTAGGACCCAATATCGACGTCTACATGCGGTTGAACATTTGAAAGTCGGGGAAACTTTATGTTCCTTGATTAAAAATGTTTACCATCTGAACGAGATGAGGAATGACGTATTATGTATGAAATGGGTTTTGATTTATTTTATTTTTGTTTTATTATGAAGGGCGACAGACAGGAAGTTCTGTGTCTGTGTTCACTTATTGGCTGCCATAGTGTATATTAGCTTGACTGAGTGAACCCGGAAGTGGAGGTGTGTCAGATGCTACACTTTACTGCTAAAGCCACGGAGCAGGAGACGCTGCTGTCAGGCTAATTAAGTGTTTTTCCCTGGATTGCTAGTCCAGCGGTTGTCGGGGAACCCTGATTCCTGTTTTGTGGACCGACGGTAGTCTGGAGCCACCTTGGACTGGCCGGTCACAGTCCCTTTTGAGGGCCATCAGCACCATAGCATGCTGGGACAGCGGATGGGAGGAAGAGTTAGCTGCAGATTCATCACTGGTCCGGTATTTTGAGTACTGTGAAGTTTTTGCAATAAAATCTGTTTAAAAAGAATTGGATTGTGATCGTAGTTTCCTGTACCTGTGAATTTTGCTGTACCTTGGCTTGTCAGCAGGTTGGATGCGTCTTTATGCATTTGGAGTTAGCATCTGCTGGTGATTGATTCAAATGAAGTAATAGGAAAATAACCTTGGCAAGCATGTCACCTTCTACAGTGGGACTTTATGCATAGTAAGCAGTATAAATAATAATAATTTACCACTGAAAAAGTGTTGATTTGAATGTTAACCCCCCCTTGTATTTATTTTTTGTTTGAGTCTGTTTGTTTTCATTGTCTCGTAAAGATAGAATTGTGTCTCATAAAAGAGCCGCCCAAGCAGTTAAATTTAGTTCTTATTTTCATCAAATTGTGAACTTTGGAGAAACACAAAACGAACATTTTTAAAACCACCACTTTGTTTCGTGTGTATTGCACTGTATTTCAGGAGAGGTAGTTTTCCGTAAAATAGTGGTCACCCTCCCGTTTACACATGGAATACTCAATAAACTAACGGCTCAACAGGTAAGGCTGAGGATCACTGAACAGTAAGTCGTAAGTTCGAATCTCGTGTGTCACCAGTCTGTAATGAAATGCTTCAGTAACTGAAGGAATATGCCTGAAACTCGGAGCACAAACCCGGTGATTAGATTTTGGTCAGTTTAAATTATATTTTCCCCTCTTTTTTATGGTCCTTGTCTGAAGATCCTGATGACGTCGATACCCGACGTCGAAACTACGTAAAAAAAAAGACGTCATCTGGCGTTACATTCTGCACCTTGTGGGTACCTTGCTGGGACGTCCAACAATGACCTTAAAAAGACGTTGATTCAACGTCTTTTTGCTCAGTGGGTTATTTTGCCTGCCAAGTAATTTGTTGAGATTTTGCCATATCTTTTTGCTATTTCCTTTAGCATCAGTAATTATATCCATATAGAATTTTACTTTAGCCTTTCGTAGAGTGTTGGTGACTTTGTTTCTTAATAATGTGAATTTCTGTCTGTCGATTGAGAGACCTGATTTCAAAGATTTTTTTAAGCTGCACGTCCCTCTCTCTCATTAGTTTTCTGCATTCATCATTTACCCAGGATAACAAATGGCCTTTTCGCTTGTGGTGGCTGTCTTTAATGATACATTTTGACATTACATCATTCATTTTGAGTTGAAATGAGTTGCTACAATTCAATAGGTCCTCACTTTGAATTATTTCACTCCAATTCGTCTCTTGCAGAGTTGTCACCAAATTCTGCAATTGATTTTTTGGGATGATGCTCGAAACAACTGTGTGCTTCGAAAAATCTTTAAAACGTTTCTTTGACAGTTTTCTTGAAAAAGTCAGTTTCAAAATTCCACATCTCCAAATCAACTGTATACCCCACATTCACAGTAAAAGAGGTAAAAAAAAACATTTCCAAATTTAATTTGTCTTTATTTGGTCATTTATTGACTTTCATTCAGGAGTTGAGAGAGAAAAAGTAAAAATGATTAACACTCAATAACAGATATGATTACAGTGTGCAGTATGTCTCCTCACTTCCCGTTAGTTTATCGATCTCTAAGTCCAATATCAGCTTCCTTTTTTTTAATTTCGATGTCCAGATCAATCACCTCCAGATTCCTCTTTTGTCTGAATTTTCACTTCTGCCAGCTCTACCTGTTTCTGCAAGTGTTTGGCATAGAGCACCCAGATAGTTTGTGAATTCTGTAGAAGAATTATCAATTAGCACAACAGGATGTGTCTCACATACACTTACTTCAGCCTAGAGAATACTTAGAATGTTACGGCGTGATTCTGAGGTGTTGCAGTCTCTGGGTCCTGTAACAGTATTAATATTAATATATAATATTATATATATATATATATATATATATATATATATATATATATATATATATATATATATATGTATATGTATGTATATATATATATATATATATATATATATATATATATATATATATATATATGTATATATGTATATATATATATATAAAACTAATATGGCCAGATGAGGGATGAAACAGAACACAGCTTGAGAACAGCTGATCCAATAGAGAACAGGGACACAGAGTTGAAATTTTCCTTGAACTTAATTATACTTCACATAACCCAAGTACCATGCACTTCTATGGGCCACATTAAAGAAAAACACCAGTATTTATTAGTGGACTTGAAACGCCATCAGCTCCATCCTGGAACTGTAATTCTGACAGTGAATGTGGAGGACAGCTTGACAGTATTGATTGTACATGTTCGCACTCCTAGCAGGTCTGTTATTAACAGCCTGGCTTTTTCCCTCTCCTTATTCACAACACTGGTGTTGCCTTTCTTGCTGATTATATGTTTTGCTTCTTCATATAATTGAAGAAGCATTGTCTGCTCATGAAGAACGCCCGCGTGAAGAAAGATGCACGCCTTGTTCCATTTTCAATCTGTGATTCTGTGATCGATCTCATGGTCTTCTTCAGAACGTCATGAACGCCACTGATCCAGATGCTCCACACCGGGCATGACTAAGCCGTGTCTTTTCATCCTGGCTCGGCAAACGTGCAACCGATTAATCCGAGAAAACACCGACTAGGCTGACTCAAGCCATGCCTGCTCATTTATCCTGGATGGATTTATCTTGGTTTTGTGCAATACCCCTGTGGTCCTGTATTTCCTGTATTTTTTTTTTTTTTTCATAATATGCTGAATGCACTCTAAGGAACGGATCACTCCAGAATCTCTTCATGAGCACCCACACTATCATAAACCCATCTCAATGTAATGCAGGCCCTCTGCTGTGTTGTGATAGTCTATGGAATGACAAGGTCTCCTCACCTGTTTGAACAGGAAATGATTTCTGAGTGTGTTTGGCTCATGAAGTGTGGCGCTCTTAGAATTTAACCCGCTATTCTAAAGAATGAGTCGCTGAGATTCTCTTCATCTCCTGTCTTGGTTTTTCACCTCACTTTTGGTCTTCCTCATGTCTGAAGGTGGCCGCTTTGCAGAGCGGTGTCAATGATCACTTAAACAGCAACTTTTGTGTTTGGTTTGGTTTATGTTAGGTCAAACAAACAATCTTAGCTCGATTAAAAAAAAAGTGTTTCCACATGAAGTTTAATGGTGGCTTTGATGCTAACAGAACAAACAGTTCTGTTTCCTAATCCTGTGTTTGATCCAGTCACCAAAACCAACTTTGTCTAGCAGGACTAGGAATGAGAATCGAGATCCGATTCTTTTGTAGAGCCGGTTCCCAGGGACTCGATTCCAAGGAATTGTTTTGTTTGTCTCTTTGATGATTCCGCTAATCGGTTTTGCTGTGTGTGTGACGACGTAACATGCGCGGAGCGTAACGCCGGGCTCATGCCGAGCTCACACCAACCACGGTGCGGCTGCAGTCCGGTTCCAGCGCCACTACTGGGCCCGGCCGGCGCTCTGGAAACTTTCAGCAAGGATCCTATTTTTCTGCCCTGCCGCGTCAATCTCATCACAAGCAAGTCGGCTGCTGGAAGGAAATTAAATACATGCTCCAAAATAAGTGATTTCAAAGTAAAATCTGTGTCGTGTTTTTGTCTTAACAAACTTTTTTTTTTTTTTAATTCTTCTGGTAGAATATATAACCAACAACGCAATCTAATCATTATACACCTTAGAAGAATGAACAATATTGAACTTAGTAATATTTGGAAAGTCAAACGACACCAAAATCACACAAAAAGAGCTCTATGACCGGACCGGCTCTGTGTTGCCAAATTGGACAGGTTTCTGCCAAATTAGGGTTCTTTTGAAAACGTTGGGTGGGTTGATGAATGGTTCTGTGCTTATGCCACGTTTTTTGATTTGGCAAGTCCAGTTTTCATGGTTTGAACATATTTTTAACAGAGCTGGATGTTTAGGCTGCTTTCTATTGTTGGACGGTTTTAACATGACGTTTCGGCTGAAAAAGTAACAGATCTGGCAACCTCCTCCAGTGGCCCACAGACACACGGGGGCGGTGTACGTGACAGTGCTGCGGTAACTCTGGACCGGAGCCGGACCGGAGCCGGACCGGACAGCACGGGCATCCAGTGTGAGGCCGGTGTAATTTGGTTTTGAGTTTTCCAACATGGCGTCATGAAGAAGCTCCAGAGTTTGGCTGGATTTCACACCAAAAGATGAGAGTGGGGTGACCGGCAACGCTTGCAAAGGTTTCATGGCATGGATATTTTTTTTCTTCTGTTCAGGATGAAGATATTAAAGAGTTATTGCAAACACCCATTTGTATTGTTTCATTTCTCACTCAATGAGAATCGACAAGGGATCGTACCGATAAGCAGTATCGACAATGAAATTGGAATTGCTAAACTCTTAACAATTCTCATCCTTAACCAGGACCACATTTTATTTCACTACAGTGCAGCACCATACTTTTTACCTGTTAAACCACTCCTCAAACCTCTATCCATATGTCATGAGAAGAACAGTAAGAAGAACAATAAGGCATCAGAAGGTTCATATAACATGCACGCAAATGTGCACGCACGCACACACACACACACACACACACACACACACACACACACACACACACACACACACACACACGGAATCCAAATTGGAGAAATTATTTACATATTTGTGAGGTCTGCTGTCCTTTTCTTTTAAATAACAAATAGTTGACTTTTACCTTTTAGTTTAGTTTATTTTAGTTTAGTTTAGTTTTTATTTGAAGGGACAGAGCACAGAGACAGAGATGTTCTGGACCAGATTATAGCTACACAGCTTATTTCCATCTGCAGACATGGATAAAATTACTTACAACAATACATCAATAAGAGCAGTTAAAAATTCACTCTCTCAGTAACCTAGCACTCACACCTGCAACATTTGTCCAGACAATCTCATCACAACCCAGACACACAATCAAATCCATGTTCTATTTACATATACATATCATTTACAATATCACAATAAAAGTTAGAAACACCCATGGTTACATATAACATATTGCACATTTACACTGTATTAAAAAATAATGCTTCCTCTGGGGAAAGTGGATCTGTGTAACAAAGTGGAATGCAAATCCAGGGTGTACAGTTAACCTCTCGGGGGTTTGGACTGTGGGAGGAAGCCAGAGGACCCAGATGAAACCCAGACAAACACGGGGAGAATATGCAAACTCCACAGAGAGAGCAAGTTTTTTTTTTTTTTTTTTTTAACCCAGATCCTTTTTGCTGTGACATGAGAATGCTAACTACTAATTTTGTTAAATTGGCCAAATTTATAATCAAAATTAACCTTCAGAAAGTTGATGATAATCAAAGTCAGAAATCCTGTGATCCTGTGATTCTCTGGTGAAAATAAAACCCATGTGCTTAATTTGATCACATTTTAACTTTTCTAGCAAGAAGCTAGAAAACTATTTCTGTTTTCTAAAAAAGTAAAGTGAACTTCCCACTGGATGATCTCAAACATAAGGTCTTCAGGAATTATTTTGAATCTTTATAAGAGGCTTGCTTTTATAAAACTTGTAACAACATCGACTTGTAAAAGACTATCAAAAAAGTGTAGTTTTCACCAGACTTAATAATTGTTTAGAGTGGGTAAAATCAGTAATCTGGGGATATTCTGTCATCAGTCTTGATATATTGGGATTAATCATAGTTTAGGGAATTCAACAAAATGAAAGTTTTGACTTAATAATGTGATCATTCAGGTACAGTTGATGTTATGAAGCATTTATTGGTTTTCAATTGTTTTCATCCTGAAAATCAGATGAACCACACATCTTTGAGCCTTGTATTCACAGCGCAGTTTGTGCTCTTACAGGCTGGGATTTCACGTCTTTCCACTGACAAAAGCTGTGGGTAGTGCCAATTCTCATAATGGCTCCTTATGGAACTCCATACACCAGTACAGGTTCTATAAGGAGGAGCTGAAATACTGCCATCTGCTGATTGGTCAGGGATGATCATCAGTCATATGAACACTGTTGATTGGATATGCCCTGTTGCACACACAGGTTGTTTGGTTAACTCTTCACAGTACGCTGGTATTCAGAGGAGGTGCAGACCTTCCTCTCTGTACCAGGAGATCCAGCAGGAGCAAGACGGTGCTGTTCAGAATGAGAAATCTTTCTAAGCTGTGTCTCAGAGAATGGAAGCTCACAGTACCAATGGAAGAAAGTGACCAACAACTACTGGAGAGTGACCGTTAACAATCCTATCTACATTTTAGCTGTTCTGTATGTGATAGAAACACAAAACAAATTTAGGTCTGGGTGTGCTTTTCTGTATCGTACCAAACCGTGCTGTGGAAAGAAGGCTTTATTGTTGATTGTTTGTAACTTGCTTCGCACCACAAGCATATTTTTATCGTAACATGTATATGTGGAGGTGCTGTGAGACGTGATGTGAAGTGATTTAATCTAAAGGACTGAATGATTTCTAGTGAAACCTTATTTTGTGAGTATTGATCCAGGGGTAGTATAGAAATGCAAAAACCTCCTCAAGATGGATCTGCTGCCACATCATACAGTACAAATCAAGCAATCAATGTCATGTACCTCCAGCAGGGCCTGTATGAACCTAATTCTACACTAAATTGTGGGACCCCTCGGTTTCATCAATCATAAATTCAAAGAACTACTTAGTTAATAGTCTGCTCGGCGGCCACTGCATTTATCTATGACAACCAGGTGAGACTCATTGGGTTTCACACATTGAGGCATAGAGGGGAATGTATTTCACAGTGTGTACTGTATCCTCCGTTTTTATGCATGATGGATTATTAATGTGGAGCCCCCTGCTTTGCAGTTTATATAAATAATCTGTAATCTTGTTGACTGATGCCAATTTGTTTTTTGTTCAAAACCAGACTTATCTCCCCCCTGACCTGCCACCTTAAAGTGGTGGGGGGTTTGAGTGCACACGTGATTCCAGGAGCTATGCTTAAGCCCCTGGTAGGGTCTCCCATGGCAAACAGGTCCTGGGTGATGGGCCAGACTAAGGGCAGGTCAAAAGCCCCTATGATAAGGTTATCTAGGTGTGTGACGTCGCCCGGTATGGCGCAGCCGGGGCCCCAGCCTGGCGCCAGGCCTGGGGTTGGGGCTCGCAAGCGAGTGCCTGATGGCCGGGCCTTTACCAATGGGGCCCGGCAAGGCTCGGCCCGAAAGGCCGACGTGGGCCAACCTTCCAGCAGATCCACCACCCACCCAGGGAACTGTAGGGGCTGGGTGCAGTGTGGATTGGGTGGCAGCCGACGGCAGGGTGCCCAGCGACCCAATCCGCGGACACAGAGACGAGCTCTAGGAACATGGAATGCCCCCTCGTTGGGGGGAAGGAGCCTGAGCTTGTGAAGGAGGTTGAGAGGTACCAGCTAGATATAATCGGACTCACCACCACACAGCCTGGGCTCTGGAACCCAATCTCTCGAGAAGGGCTGGACTCTCCACTTCTCTGGCATTGCCCGCGGTGAGAGGTGATGGTTTGGTGTGGGTTTGCTTATAGCCCCACAGTTCAGTTGCCATGTGTTGGAGTTCTCCCCAGTGAACCAGAGGGTTGTATCCCTGGCCCTTCGGGTCAAGGACAGGTGCCTCACTGTTGTCTCGGCTTACGGGCCGAACAGCAGTGTAGAGTACCCGGCCTTTTTGGAGACCTTGGGAGGGGTGCTGGACAGTGCTCCATCTGGGGACTCCATGGTTCTACTGGGGGACTTCAATACCCACGTGGGTAGCGACAGTGAGACCTGGAAGGGGGTGATTGGGTCGCATGGCCTCCCTGATCTGAACCCGAGTGGTGTTTTGTTATTGGACTTCTGTGCTAGTCACAGTTTGTCCATAAGAAACACCATGTTCGAGCACAGGGGTGTCCATAAGTGCACTTGGCACCAGGACACCCGAGGTCGGAGGTCGATGATCGACTTTGTTGTCATGTCATCTGACCTCTGGCCGCGTGTTTTGGACACTCGGGTGAAGAGAGGAGCAGAGCTGTGGACCGATCACCACCTGGTGGTGAGTGGGATACGTTGGTGGAGGAGGAACCTGGACAGACCTGGCAGACCCAAACGTGTTGTGAGGGTCTGTTGGGAACGTCTGGTGGAACCCTCTGTCAGCAGGGTTTTCAACTCCCACCTCCGGGAGAGCTTCTCTCATGTCCCGAGTGAGGCTGGGGACATTGAGTCAGAGTGGACCATGCTCTCCACCTCCATTGTCGAAGCAGCCGCCCGGAGCTGTGGTCATAAGGTCTCCGGTGCTGCCGAGGCGGCAACTCCCGAACCCGGTGGTGGACACCGGAAGTAAGGGCTGCCGTCAAGCTGAAGAAGGAGTCCTACCAAGTCTTGTTGGCTCATGGGACTCCCGAAGCAGCTGACAGGTACCGGTAGGCCAAACGAACTGCAGCCCGAGTGGTTGTGGAGGCAAAAACTTGGGTCTGGGAGGAGTTCGGGGAGGTTATGGAGGAGGTCAGCTTCGAAGAAATTCTGGCAAACCGTCCGTCGCCTCAGGAGGGCAAAGCAGGTCTTCACTAACACTTTTTATAGTGGAGGATCGAAGCTGCTAACGTCAACTGGGGATATCATAGGACGGTGGTAGGAATACTTCGAGGACCTCCTCAATCCAGTCGCCACGTCTTCCGTGGAGGAAGCAGAGGTTGAGGTCTCAGAGGTGGACTCGTCCATCACCCAAGCTGAAGTCACCGAGGTAGTTGGTAAGCTCCTTGGTGGCAAGGCACCGGGGGTGGACGAGATTCGCCCTGAGTATCTTAAGTCTCTGGATGTGCAGGGACTGTCTTGGTTGACACGTTTCTGCAACATCGTGTGGCGGTCGGGGACAGTGCCTCTGGATTGGCAGACCAGGGTGGTGGTTCCCCCTGTTTAAAAAGGGGGACCGGAGGGTGTGCTCCAACTATAGGGGGATACACTCCTCAGCCTCCCTGGGAAAATCTATGCCAGGGTACTGGAGAGGAGGATTCGACCGATAGTCGAACCTGGGATTCAGGAGGAACAATGCGGTTTTCGTCCTGGTCGTGGAACACTGGACCAGCTCTATACCCTCCATAGGGTGCTCGAGGGTTCGTGGGAGTTTGCCCAACCAGTCCACATGTGTTTTTTGTGGATTTGGAGAAGGTGTTCGACCGCGTCCCTCGTGGTGTCTTGTGGGGGGTGCTCCAGGAATACGGAGTCCGGGGCCCCTTGTTAAGGGCCGTCCGGTCTCTGTATGACCGGAGTAGGAGTCTGGTCCGCATTGCCGGCAGTAAGTCGGACCTGTTCCCGGTGCATGTTGGACTCCTGGCAGGGCTGCCCTTTGTCACCGGTTCTGTTTATAATCTTTATGGACAGAATTTCTTGGTGCAGCCAGGGGCCGGAGGGGGTCCGGTTCGGGAACCAGAGGATTTTATCTCTGCTTTTTGCAGATGATGTTGTCCTGTTGGCTTCATCGAACCCTGACCTACAGCATGCACTGTGGTGGTTCGCAGCTGAGTGTGAAGTGACAGGGATGAGGATCAGCACCTTCAAATCCGAGGCCATGGTCCTCGACCGGAAGAAGGTGGCTTGCCCCCTCCAGGCCGGTGGAGAGACTCTGGCCCAAGTGGAGGAGTTTAAGTATCTTGGGGTCTTCTTCACGAGTGAGGGACGGATGGAGCGTGAGATTGACAGGCGGATCGGTGCAGCAGCTGCAGTGATGCGGTCGTTGTATCGGTCTGTTGTGGTGAAGAAGGAGCTGAGCTGAAAGGCGAAGCTCTCGATTTACCGGTCACTCTATGTTCCCACCCTCACCTATGGTCATGAGTTTTGGGTCATGACCGAAAGGACAAGATCCCGGATACAAGCGGCTGAAATGAGCTTCCTCCGTAGGGTGGCTGGACTCCCTTAGAGACAGGGGGAGGAGCTCAGTCACCAGGGAGGAGCTGGGAGTAGAGCCGCTACTCCTCCACATCCAGTGGAGCAGCTGAGGAGGCTCAGTACCTCTTTAGGATGCCTCCTGGACACCTTCCTAGGGAGGTTTTCCGGGCATATCCCACCAGATCCCGGGGAAGACCCAGGACACACTGGAGAGACCATGTCTCTCGGCTGGACTGGGAATGCCTTGGGATCCTCCCAGAGGAGCTGGAGAAAGTGTCTGGGGACAGGGAAGTCTCTGCTTAGCTTGCTGTTCCCACGGTTCATGTAGGTGATACATATAGGTCATAGCTCATTAAACACTGATTAAAAATGAAGCTGTTTCAAATTATTATTTTGTTCAACATAAATACTGTTTTAGTGCTGCTGTCTCAGTGTGTCGTGATTCTTATGTCTGTAGTTACCTTTAGCGTTAGCTGCCAAACAAGTTGTTTGGCTGTAACGTGTCTTCTGGTTAGACTGTTGTTTGAAACAACAGTCTAATCAAACAACAGTCTAACCAAAAGAAAAAAAAATCTGAAAAGCTGCAGTGAAAACATGGTGCAGACGTGCTGTGTCGGAATGAAGAGACATGGTGTGGGGAAGTGAGAGAGCAGCTGGCGATAGGAGTATTTGCTATTAGCTTAGACAGGAGCAACTGAACCGGTAACTATAGGAATAAATGCTACAGTCTGTGAGCACCAAGCTGAGGGCTGTTTTCGTTGCTTTCTGGACTGCTGTGAAGGAAGGCAGTTCGCCCTGAAACTGAGTAGAGTTTAAATTCTACAGACCACGGGCTGGAGACCGAAGCATTAAAGCTAACACTTGGATCGCAGCAGTCACGCACTCAAACTGATTTCCCCGCATATTTTTTATTTATTTATTTATTTGCCTTTTGCAGCCAAATTTTCATATCGGCTTCATACTGGCCAACATTGATTAATCTGCAACAAACTGAAATTGGACAGATATATCAGTCGGGTTCTAATAAAAACCAAGAAAGTCAAAATATTTGAGATTTGCTGCTTTGGAAGCCTAATTGTTATTCAAGTTGTTTCTAAATACTGTTTTTCAAAGCATAACATACCAGCTAACCAGTGTGTTTTGCTCTCTTCCTCAGGTTCCAGGTGCTCATGCTTCAAAGTCAGACATTGTCAAGTCAGGAAGCCCAAAATCCACACTAAAACATATATGGACAGAAGGCAGTAAGGAAATGTCCATCAGTAGGCTACTGTCACAGACTCTGCATAGCAAAGAGAATAGCACAGCCTTGGACCTTCGCTATGACACTCCGGAGCCCTATTCAGAGCAGGACCTGTGGGACTGGCTGAGGAACTCCACCGATCTACAGGACTCACGGTCACGGTCCAAACGGCGGCCCATGGTTAAAACAGGCAAATTCAAGAAGATGTTTGGTTGGGGAGACTTTCACTCCAACATCAAGACAGTCAAACTCAACCTGCTAATCACCGGTAAGATCGTGGACCATGGCAATGGTACATTTAGTGTCTACTTCCGCCACAACTCCACAGGTCAGGGCAATGTGTCTGTCAGTCTGGTCCCTCCAACCAAGATTGTGGAGTTTGATGTAGCAGCACAGCAATCCGTCATCGATGCCAAGGACTCCAAGTCCTTCAACTGCCGCATAGAGTACGAGAAGGTGGAAAAGGGGGCCAAGAACACACTCTGCAACTTCGACCCATCGAAGACTTGCTACCAGGAGCAGACCCAGAGCCATGTGTCATGGCTCTGCTCCAAACCTTTCAAAGTCATCTGCATCTTTATTTCCTTCTACAGCACCGACTACAAACTGGTGCAGAAAGTGTGCCCAGACTACAACTATCACAGTGACACTCCCTACTTCCCCTCTGGCTGATGTCCCACCATACACACCCAAAGGGGGATGGTGTAGGCGAGTGGGAACACAGACTGGGGATCATGCCCCTCCCAGAGAAACATGTATGTTAGCTGTACGGTCCTTCAACATGTTCATGCCAGAGTGTCAGCCATCCCAATCGATTCACCTATTCAGTGTTCTGAAGTTTGCAGAGAGAACTACTTTTGACCGTTATATAATAAGATATATATGAGAGTATTACGCCTAAAAATGACCAGAAAAATTCTCATTTCTGACTGTTTTGGCTGTTCTTTTTTTGTCCCTGAGTATGGTTTTGTCCCGGTTGAATCATGCTGAGAATACAGAAGCTTCATAGTCCTAATGGACTGGCAATTGTCAATATTGAACTTCATCTTTTTAGATTTTTTTAGCTTACTTCTCACTCCTAGTTCAATTAGATCTTCATGTTTTAGCACTATCATCAACTCTCTGGACCATAGCATATGGACTGTTTGCCCTCTGTTGTGCTACTTATGCTCTACAGTTTATCCTGCATAACTGGAAAACATAATCAATTCTCCTCATTAAAAAAGAAAAATATATATATATAAAAAAAAAAAAATTCAGATGTTTTACAACCTCTGCAAAGCAATGGAAGAAATCTGTGAAGATACAAGTATAAGTTTGAGACTTTCAGATGTGTGGTATGAGTTATTTCTGGGTGACAGAACTGAACTCCCTTTCTGTCTAATTGGGAAAATGTAGTGAAAAGAAATTGTCATAACTACGTCAATGGATTTGGGTCCAGCGTGGTCACATGCTGAGTGAGTTTGGTGATTGGATCACTTTGGCCAGGCTGATTGTCTGAACACCTGGGGTCCGTTTCACAAAGGAGGTTTTGTGAAAACTCTGTTACACAAAACTCCAACATTTCAGTTTCACAGATGGAGGTAACTAAATGCAGAAAATAAGGAGCAACTCTAACCTGTTTAACAGAGAGAGGTAACTTAACCTCCCAGTCAGTTACTGCAAATAGGAGGTGGAACATTTATTCACTGACCCGAACAACAATGTTCTCCCTCTTTTTTGCAGTTGCAGCATGTTTCACTACTTTAGAAAAATATATTTAAAAATGCCGTATGAGCATATTAAAGTGAAAACCCCTGAATTCTTCCTCCTTGCCATGGTGACTCGTGGAATCAGGGCTCCATTCATGTTGTCCATTTCAAGTTGTGGCCACACACTGAACTCTGGGTGGATCAATTCAGAGTTGATCGAACTATTTGAGATCCACTTTTCTTAAACTGAAAACTCAGAGATTCCTGTCTCAGAGAAGATAAGCTCACAGTTCAGGGTGAGACTCAGGCAGAGTTTGCTTAAACTGCTTTGTGAAATGGAGACCTGAACAACTGATGAACTGGATGTCAGATGGGGGATGTGGCTTGCTCTTTGTCACCTATTACAGTATATGAAATTTAATGTATCCAATTCTATATCCTAGAGCTTAATTTGTAATACTGGTTTGTATTGTACATAGTTTATCCCAAATACACTGCTTCTGTACATGCCACGCCTTCCCTACCTACATGAGCTGTGTGTTTACCCCCCTTTTACCCGCTATGCTCTTGTTCACTCCATTTATGCTCGTTCTTGGTTCCTCTAACAAAGAAAATGGTGTTGCTGCCCTAGATGTGACTTTCATGAAAACAGCAATCCTGTACAGACGCTGTAAAACTAAATATATTAAAAGTACTCAATTAACTTTTCTTTATTTTGGGAAGGGGATTGGGAGGGTTGGGCAGTTGGAAAAATAAATGAAATAAATCAGTAAATTTTATCAATTTGATGGTGTGAGTTTTTCCAATGAGTGGTAAAAAAAAAATGTTTAGATGTTTGTTCCATGTCAGTGTGTCCGTCAAGTAGAGGTGTCCCCAAGTAAGAATTTACATACCGTACATCCTCTTATAGCAGTGTTAATTTTGACATGAATTTGGCACCAAAGACTTGATTTAGTTTAAGTCACATTTTAGTTTTTTTAGTTTAGTTTTGTTTTAGTTAAAATTTAGTCTGTGGAAATTAGTTTTAGTTTTAGTCTTAATTTTAGTCTTGATGAAATTTGACAGTTTTGTTGTACTGTAGTATATTAGATAGATAGATAGATAGATAAAGAACTTTATTGTCCCAGTAGGAAATTTGTCTTGGGCAAAGTGCTACAACAACATTCATGTAAAAACAACACAACATGAAACCACAGTAGCAGAAGTGCAAAAGGATATGTGTCACGGTTGTAAAAACTCCACTGTAAACATATCTTTAATTATGTTTAGATATTTAAATTTAGAATGTATCATATAACTCCTGTATCATAAATAGGAATATCTAAGGCTTGTTAGAAAAAAATTAGATATATGAACTTCAGATTCTTTCTGTAAATTCTTACAACAAATGACAGCCTGCAAGAAAAAAGCTCCAATCATAATGACCAGCAGGTGGCGGTAATGCAGCCAACGGGACGCAAGCTGCTGTAAAACATCACAGAAGAAGAAGAAGAGAAGCACAACAATTACTGCACAGAGCGCTGCGGTGCTGCTTCTCCGGACCGGAGCCAGTGTGATCCCGGCGTGAGGACGGTTGTAACCCAGCGTGTCCGGCGGCCAGCAGCAGCTTTTTCATCACATTTTCACTCGTCAGTTCATGATGTCCAGAGATTTTGTTTTAATTTTTGTTGTCATTACTTATTAAATTTACATTCTCGTCACAAATTAGTCACGGAATAAATGGTTGTCAACGAATAGTTTTCGTTTAAGTTTTCGTTGGCAAAATTAACACTGTCTTATAGTAGCCGGGGCTTTTATTTGTCTCAAGTGTAGCTGCACCAGGCTTTTAATGGAAGGAGGCATGTATAAGAGAGAGGCTTATATTTTGAAATTTTCAAAAAGTAGTGCAGTTTAGAGCTGGGGCATATATTGAATTAATTTGAATAATTCGATTTTATTTTTTCAATTGATGTGAAAATAATTAAATCTCAAAATCAGGTTTAATGTTTTCTGTCCCTCCGGCATTTTTACTGGATGCATGTAATACACACAGTCGCCATACCAGAGGACTGGCACTGTAGCACAGACTACTGTCAGTACAGCGCCGTAGCGCTTCACAGAAAATAAAGAAAAGACAAAAAAAAACCAAAAAAAACAAAAAAAACAGGCTTTTATTGGGAGGCGGCTTTTATGAGCTTTCCTCAATGACGCACCCGATCATTAAAGGAGACAGGCTTTTAATGGAATACAGGTCATTAATAACCTAAAATATTACAATTAAGTGAAATAAAAGTCAGCATTAAAATTGAGACGCGAGTGACAGAAACATCTTTTATTAGTCCAATTGTCTGGCTACCTACCGCTTTAAGGTGGAAAGCCATGTTAGTTGTTGTGGAATGATAAGAAAGGAGCTGCTGACACAACTTGCATTTGACTTTTTTTTTGAATCATCTTTGACTTGTTCTGAAGTTTTTTTTCTGACATTGTGAGCCTTTTAAAGTTAAGCCAAATCACCACCAAGATGCTGTGATGGTGCTCTCAAAATCACATTGTGCCACTCACCATGGTGGTTCATTCACAAACACTAAATAGATAGAATATTGAATAAAAGTACAAGTTAAGTAAAACATTTTCCACAGTATATTTGACAGGCTAATATGTATATCAAATAGGCTTCATATCATGTTTGTTTGGAAAAAAACAAGCAATTCTATGTAAAATCAGTCATTCAGCACCCCCATACAGCTGGAATGGAATGGTCCTCGTTTCATCACCACATTTTGTGATGCTTCGACTGTATGATTGGCCTTCGAATCAGGCCTCTTTGAACAGATCATCGAATCGTCGAATATCTGAAGACACCCCTACCGTCAAGACTCTGAAATTGAACAAGAGGTGCCATTTGACAGAAGTACAAGAATTACCATTAGCAGAGTAGTTTCAAATTTTCAGGAGGCTCATCAGATTGATGATGTATCAGAAAGGAAATGGAAAATACTGTATGTTGTGTCCCATATTAAGATTGCAGATCTACACCATACCACTTGCTCACAAACTGCTGGGGAGTACAGGGGGACTTGTTTGACCACCTGGACCACAGCTGTTCTTGACAAACCATTTGATGCCATTTCAAGAAATCTTGGGGCCCCAAGCAAGATGGACCTGCCCCCCCAACACATACATGCACATTGAAGAAAACCAAAGCTAAAACAGTCTGACCACCCCATAACCTATAGGAAACACAGCACAGGCACACGATAAATTCACTCAAACTCACACACACGTTACGTTAAAAACATGATAAAAGATGACGTTAATACAGTGACTAATGCTCTTCAGAAGTTACAAATTTACGATCAGAAACGGTGCTAAGCAGCACTAAAACGTTAATCCATGACTGGGACACTGTTACGCTAGTATATCTATAAATTTCAGTGAAGGAAATACACTTTTTATAGCTTTTTAAATAGTATGCAGAAAGCAAGCTTACATTTGTGCGACTCCTTGGTGGGTGCCATGTTGTTTTTTTTTCTGGCCAATGCGAAACTCCACCTACCCCTATAGAAAAAAGGGAGCATCGATGCAGACTTCTCTGAAAGGGGTGAAATAGCCCTTCCCCTTTCCCCTACCCCTATTCAAAAATTAGAATTGGGATAGCCCTTAAGCCTCGTGAACGCGCATATCATAGGGGTAGGGCTGAGAGGTAGGGGATAGGAGTAGAATTGTGATTGGCCCTATGTCTCTCAGCTGGCCTGGAAACACCTTGGGATCCTCCCATACCCCTTTTCGACCAAACTGGTTCCAGGACCAAATCGGGGCTAGTCCCAAATTTGAACCAGTTCTTTGTGTTCGCACCAACCGCGGCCCTGGCTCTGGCTCCCAAAAACTGGGGACTTTTCAGGCACCACTCCGGAGCTGGGCCAGCTGCAGGACGTCTGGATCGGCGTCCTCCCAGACCAGACCCGGTAAGATTTGTTTACAGTACCAACTCATGACCGCACAGTACAGCATTTATTCGTTTTCTTATGAATGTAGAGAATATTTATTAAAAGCTGTTCTTCTTTCTGTGCTTTTATTCAGCAAAACGAAGCGCGGTTCTGACGACGGTCCGGTGGACCGTTCGGACCTGCAGCAGCTGGAGCGGGCAGGGCAGGAGGAGCAAAACGACATGAACAGACTGGACTGCTTTCTCTTAATATAAATATTATTTATCTTTGGTGTTTTTCCGGTGTGGCGTGAATAAAAGCAGCTGGAATAGATAAATATTTTGTGTCATATTTATGTTACCATCGCACCATGCAGGTAAAAATCAGCTACACCTGCACAGTAATGTGATTACATGATCTGTCTAAATGCGCTACTTACAGAAAATCAATTCAGTTATTGAGAGAAGTTTATGAGAAATGTGAAAATTTAATCACATCATGACAGCAGGGCGTTAAAACAAACACACCGTGGTGATTTCCTCACTTCAATGTATTTAATGAAACGATGGAACAGCAGCGGTGGAGACAGAACAATGACATTATCCCTCTGTTCTGTAAACAGAACGCAGAACCTTCAGCCACACTCTAAACATCAGTCACCAGAAAGATTAAAATCCTCCATCAGATCACAGAAGTAGTGAAATAAGTCCGCCACACGGAAGTTTAGCACAAACTGATGCTGCTGGAATGTGTCCAGCGGCAGCGTGACGGAGGAACCAGGAAGCAGGAGATCTGCAGCTCAGTCCTGAAGATCATATAGAAAGAGAAACACAGACATCATCATATATTTACTGAATTTGTTTAACCGCGACATGATTGACGCTAGCGTACTGGTTAGCAACTAAGCTAATGGTAACACGTTCACTATAGAGCAATAAAACGTCTGATATTTACCTTCTTTCTCAAACGCCGTCGCTGGTGAGACCAGGGTGGGCGTCGCTAACAGCTTGATGATGATTTGATAGCTCGCCATGAAAAATAGCGTGTGAGCAGCCTGCGTCCACAGTGACGTACCGACGTTCTGCAGTGACGCAGTGACGTAGCTCCACCTCTGCCTCCGTGGCTCCCGAGGCGGTCGAAAAGCAAAGCCCGTGTTCAGGAGGCCCGGGGCTAGCACCGCTTTGGCCCTGGCCCCGATTTGGCCCGGGAGCCAGTGCGGTCGAAAAGGGGTACCAGAGGAGCTGGAGGAAGTGTCTGGCTACAGGGAAGTCTGGGCATCCCTGCTGAGACTGCTGCCCTCGTGACCCGGCCCGGATAAGTGGTAGAAAATAGAATGGGAAAAAAAAATGGTATTCAGAGTTAATCTTAAGTATGCATGCTTGGAGCAGCAAACTATCACAGTGCAGTGTCTACCAGGAAGCACTTGACTTCAAAGGTTTTCTCAGGAACTGAGAATGGTTTTCGTCTGAACCTACTAAACGACCTGACACAGTTTTCACACCAAATTCAAAACAGTGAACGTAAGACATTCAAACAGACGAAACTTAAGAAGGAACGAGGATCAGAAGCTGAAAATCCTTCTTGAGAAATGTAACTTTGTTTTTTCTCAGTTTTTCTAATTCTGTAACTCTTCAATTATTGAGTTCATGTATCTTGGTATACAACACAGTTCAAATTATTGTATCCAATCCCAGGTGACCACGGACAAGTCAGGGTATACCCCGATAGATCACCATTCCACACAGACAAACACACCAATTGACAACCTAGAGTCACCAATTAACCTCAAACAATTCCTCATGAGAGTTTCATTAGTCAAAAACCAAATCATGCACAGAGAGAACCTACAAACTTCACATCGAGCCGAATCCTGGAGGAAGCTGGAATATCCCAGATTTTCTCACCACTGCACCGAGTTCAGACAAAACAAACACTCCATTTTTCACCTGGGTCCAATCTGAAGTCTTTCTGTAGTGCAAATCTGAAGGGTCTACTGTGTGAATGCATCCAGAGCACACACTCCTTCATACCTGCTTTGGATGAAAGCTGACAACAACTGATGTTTCCTGAAAGTCTGTGTTGGATTAAATCCCTCCATGAATTTTTCAAACAATGATTTTCTGGATGATTATGATGTGAAAAAGGTTGTGAAAATTAAAAACAATAAATGAGACATGTTTAGCTTAACAGTAAAGACTGATTTGAATTTAGGAGTGGAGGAGAGCTCGCACAACTATGAGGGGGTACCCAAAAGAAACCGGAATTTGGTCATAAAATACTAATTATAATGAGTTTCGCTCCCCCTAGAACTGCCACCTTAACGTGGTGGGGGAGTTTGAGAGCCCGCATGATCCCAGGAGCTATGTTGCCGGGGGGCTTTATGCCCCCTAGTAGGGTCTCCCATGGCAAACAGGTCCTGGGTGACGGGCCAGACTGAGAGCAGTTCAAAACCCCCTATGAGCAGAAAAAGAACATAGGTCGTTACGTCGCCCGGTATGGCGCAGCTGGGGCCCCACCCTGGAGCCAGGCCTGGGGTTGGGGCTCGTAAGCGAGCGCCTGGTGGCCGGGTCTTTGCCCACGGGGCCCGGCCGGGCTCAGCCCGAAGGGACGACGTGGGCCTGACCTCCGGTGGGCTCACCACCCACCGAGGGAACCGTAGGGGCTGGGTGCAGTGTGGACTGGGTGGCAGCCGACGGCAGGGTGCCCGGCGACCCGATCCTCGGACACAGAGACTGGCTCTAGGGACATGGAATGTCACCTCGTTGGCGGGGAAGGAGCCCGAGCTTGTGAGGGAGGTTGAGAGGTACCGGCTAGATATAGTCGGGCTCACCTCCACACATAGCCTGGGCTCTGGAACCCAACCTCTCGAGAAGGGCTGGACTCTCCACTTCTCTGGCGTTGCCCGCAGTGAGAGGCGGCGGGCTGGTGTGGGTTTGCTTGTAGCCCCACAGCTCAGCCGCCATGTGTTGGAGTTCACCCCAGTGAACGAGAGGGTTGCATCCCTGCGCCTTCGGGTCGGGGATAGGTGCCTCACTGTTGTCTCGGCTTACGGGCCGAACAGCAGTGCAGAGTACGCGGCCTTCTTGGAGTCCCTGGGAGGGGTGCTGGACAGTGCTCCGACTGGGGACTCCATCGTCCTACTGGGGGACTTCAACGCCCACGTGGGCAGCGACAGTGAGACCTGGAAGGGGGTGATTGGATCGCACGGCCTCCCCGATCTGAACCCGAGTGGTGTTCTGCTATTGGACTTCTGTGCTAGTCACAGTTTGTCCATAACGAACACCATGTTCGAGCACAGGGGTGTCCATAAGTGCACTTGGCACCAGGACACCCTAGGTTGGAGGTCGATGATCGACTTTGTTGTCGTGTCATCTGACCTCCAGCCGCGTGTTTTGGACACTCGGGTGAAGAGAGGGGCAGAGCTGTCGACCGATCACCACCTGGTGGTGAGTTGGATTCGCTGGCGGAGGAGGAAACCGGACAGACTTGGCAGACCCAAACGTGTTGTGAGGGTCTGCTGGGAACTTCTGGCGGAACCCTCTGTCAGCATGGCTTTCAACTCCCACCTCCGGGAGAGCTTCTCTCATGTCCCGAGGGAGGCTGGGGACATTGAGTCCGAGTGGACCATGTTCTCCACCTCCATTGTCGAAGCAGCTGCTCGGAGCTGTGGTCGTAAGGTCTCCGGTGCCTGTCGTGGCGGCAACCCCCGAACCTGGTGGTGGACACCGGAAGTAAGGGCTGCCGTCAAGCTGAAGAAGGAGTCCTATCGAGCCTTGCTGGCTCATGGGACTCCCGAAGCAGCTGACGGGTACCGGCAGGCCAAGCGAACTGCAGCCCGAGCAGTTGTGGAGGCAAAAACTCGGGTCTGGGAGGAGTTCGGGGAGGCCATGGAGGAGGACTATCGGTCGGCCTCGACGAAATTCTGGCAAACCGTCCGGCGCCTCAGGAGGGGAAAGCAGGTCTCCACCAACACTGTTTACAGTGGAGGTGGGGAGCTGCTGACCTCAACTGGGGATATTGTTGGACGGTGGAAGGAATACTTTGAGGACCTCCTCAATCCCGTCGCCACGTCTTCCGTGGAGGAAGCAGAGGCTGAGGTCTCAGAGGTGGACTCGTCCATCACCCAAGCTGAAGTCACTGAGGTGGTTGGCAAGCTCCTCGGTGGCAAGGCACGGGTGGACGAGATTCGGCCTGAGTACCTTAAGTCTCTGGATGTGCAGGGACTGTCTTGGTTGGCACGTCTCTGCAACATCGCGTGGCTGTCGGGGACGGTGCCTCTGGATTGGCAGACCGGGGTGGTGGTCCCCCTGTTTAAAAAGGGGGACCGGAGGGTGTGCTCCAACTATAGGGGGATTACACTCCTCAGCCTCCCCGGGAAAGTCTATTCCAGGGTACTGGAGAGGAGGATCCGACCGATAGTCGAACCTCGGATCCAGGAGGAACAATGCGGTTTTCGTCCTGGTCGTGGAACAGTGGACCAGCTCTATACCCTCCATAGGGTGCTCGAGGGTTCGTGGGAGTTTGCCCAACCAGTCCACATGTGTTTTGTGGATTTGGAGAAGGCATTCGACCGTGTCCCTCGTGGTGTCTTGTGGGGGGTGCTCCGGGAATACGGAGTCCGGGGCCCCTTGCTCAGGGCCGTCCGGTCTTTGTATGACCGGAGTAGGAGTCTGGTCCGCATTGCCGGCAGTAAGTCGGACCTGTTCCCGGTGCATGTTGGACTCCGGCAGGGCTGCCCTTTGTCACCGGTTCTGTTCATAATCTTCATGGACAGAATTTCTTGGTGCAGCCAGGGGCCGGAGGGGGTCCGGTTCGGGAACCACAGGATTTCATCTCTGCTTTTTGCAGATGATGTTGTCCTGTTGGCTTCATCGAACCCGGACCTACAGCATGCACTGGGGCGGTTCGCAGCCGAGTGTGAAGCGGCAGGGATGAGGATCAGCACCTCCAAATCCGAGGCCATGGTCCTCGACCGGAGGAAGGTGGCTTGCCCCCTCCAGGTTGGTGGAGAGACCCTAGCCCAAGTGGAGGAGTTCAAGTATCTTGGGGTCTTGTTCACGAGTGAGGGACGGATGGAGGTGAGATTGACAGGCGGATCGGTGCAGCGGCTGCAGTGATGCAGTCGTTGTATCGGTCCGTCGTGGTGAAGAAGGAGCTGAGCCGAAAGGCAAAGCTCTCGATTTACCTGTCAATCTACGTTCCCACCCTCACCTATGGTCATGAGCTTTGGGTCATGACCGAAAGGACAATATCCCGGATACAAGCGGCCGAAATGAGCTTCCTCCGTAGGGTGGCTGGGCGCTCCCTTAGAGATAGGGTGAGGAGCTCAGTCACCAGGGAGGAGCTCGGAGTAGAGCCGCTACTCCTCCACATCGAGAGGAACCAGCTGAGGTGGCTCGGGCATCTGTTTAGGATGCCTCCTGGACGCCCCCCTCGGGAGGTGTTCCGGGCATGTCCCACTGGGAGGAGACCCCGGGGAAGACCCAGGACACGCTGGAGAGACTATGTCTCTCGGCTGGCCTGGGAACGCCTTGGGATCCTCCCAGAGGAGCTGGAGGAAGTGTCTGGGGACAGGGAAGTCTGGGCATCCCTGCTGAGACTGCTGCCCCCGCGACCCGGCCCCGGATAAGCGGTAGAAAATGGATGGATGGATGGATGGATAATGAGTTTCGACTTCTGGCCGTCAGATGTGCTGCAGGTAAGCCTTGTGCATATCTGTGAAAAGTCTGAGCTCCCAGAGTGACATCGACATCTATCACGCGCTGTTTATAGTAACAGAGTGCAGCTGCGCTCTGCAATTTTTCTGAAATGGCGACATTGACTGGAAAGCCAGAGCAGCACGCAAACATTAAATTCTGCTTTTTGCTGGGAAAAAACAGCAGCAGAAACACTCAGCTTGTTGCAGCAAGCCTACAAGGATGATGCTCTGGGGAAGACTCAGGTCCAGGAGTGGTTCGGGCGGTTTGAGAAGGGCCAGATGTCAGTGCTTCAGGTCCACTCAGCAGTGAAAGCAATGCTGATCAGTTTTTCGCTGTCCAGGGTATCGTCCACAGCGAGTCTGTCCCTCCAGGTCAGACTGTAAATCAGGACTACTACATGGAAGTCCTCAGACGCTCCGTGAGGATGTGAGGAGGAAGCAGAGCGTCGTGGCGGAGTGGAGCCGGTTGATCCACCACCACAGAGCGCCAGCGGACACGGCGCTGCGCCTCACGCAGTTTCTGGAGAAGAATGAGATGAATCTCCTCTCCCATCCGCCTAATTCGCCAGATGTAGCCTCCAGTGACTTTTTCTTGTTCCCCAAGTTGAAGAAGGAGCTGAAGGGACAGCGGTTTGCAGATGTGGAGGAGGTGACAGACAAATCACAGCCGGCCCTGAATGGCACAATTACGCACTGGTCTGACGACGCATTCGTCAAGTGGGAAACACGGCCCCACAAGAGAACATACTGAAGGATATAAGGAAAGCTAAACTTGAACTGAATGAAATTCTAGATAAAAAAACTCAATTCCTGATCCAACGACTCCGTTTAGAGAACTTTGAGCATAGTAATAAATCTGGAAGATTCCTGGCGAATCAGTTAAAAACAAACAAGGAGAAAAACACGATTTCAGCTGTTAAAGATTCAGAAGGAAACATCAGCCATGACCCAGACAAGATCAATAATATCTTTAGAGATTTCTATCAAGGATTATACCGATCACAAATAGACACAACAGATGAGGAAATTAATACTTTTTTTAATGATATTAACCTTCCAAAATTGAAAGATGAAAATAGAATAGTGTTGGATTCTCCTCTTTCACTGGATGAACTCCATAAATCTCTGCAGGATATGCCCAACAATAAAGCTCCAGGTCCAGATGGCTATCCAGCAGAATTCTATAAAGAATTCTGGACCATGTTGGCTCCCACTTTTCATAAAATGGTAATGGAAATAAAAAATAAACGAACAGTACCCTCAAATATGAACTTAGCCAAAATAACTTTAATACTTAAACCAGGGAAAGACCCCACACTTCCGTCTAGTTACCGTCCTATTTCATTAATAAATGTAGACCTCAAAATAATCAGCAAAGCCCTATCCAGAAGAATAGAAAAGGTAACCCCGCTCATAATACATCCTGACCAAACAGGGTTCATTAAAGGTAGACACTCATCCAATAACATGCGCAGATTAATTAATATAATAGATTACGCTACAATACACAATCTGGAATCCATAATTATCTCTTTAGATGCTGAAAAAGCTTTTGATCGAGTAAATTGGAAATTTCTATTTGGAATATTAACCAAATTTGGGTTTGGAACGTCTTTCATAGATTGGATTAAAATCTTATATAACAACCCAGCTGCATGTGTGAAGACTAACGAGCAGACTTCTTCAAGCTTCTGTCTGCAGCGAGGAACCAGACAGGGCTGTCCACTCTCTCCCTCACTGTTTGCCATCTTTATCGAACCTCTGGCAGCTGCTATAAGACAAAATAAAGACATCAGAGGGATCCTGGCTAACAATAAGATAGAACATAAAATAAGTCTTTATGCAGATGATGTATTGCTTTTCCTGCAGAACTCTCCATCTTCTATCTCCCAGACAATCACACTTATTGACAAATTTTCACTAATATCTGACTATTCTATCAACTGGTCTAAGACTACAGCCATGCCTATAAACTGTGATTTACAAAGTATACCCAATGCTACAATCCAGTCTGGAAACATTAGATATTTAGGCATAAACATTTCTCCAAGGATATCAGAACTTTTAAAACTAAATTACGTTCCGTTACTGAAATCAACAGAGGATGACCTCTTACGGTGGAGACGCTTACCTATATCTCTTATGGGGAGGGTTGCCACCATTAAAATGATGACTTTACCTAAGGTTAACTATTTATTTTCAATGATACCAACCAAACCATCGTCTGGCTGGTTCAAATCACTGGACTCATACATATCTAAATTTCTCTGGAAAAATAAACCATCACGTATCAGTTTAAAGACGCTACAACAGACTAAAGACAGAGGTGGACTAGACTTGCCTAACTTCAGTAATTACTTTATAGCCAGCAAGCTGCAATATATCTCCAAATGGCTTAAACCGAACAATTTAGATGAGCCATGGCTGGATGTAGAGCAAGCATTATGTGAGGATCTAGTTATCTCTGACCTGCCATTCATCAGTCCCACCATCAAATCCCATCGGTGTTTTAAAAGTGTCAACATCAGCTCCTCTTTAATGGCTTGGTGGGACTTTCTAAAGCTAACCAAATCTTCTCTGATCCCGTGTAAACTCACACCCATCTGGAACAACCCGGACATCGTGCAAAACAAAAAGATGATCAACTTCACTCAGTGGAGAAATAAAGGAATCAGTCAGCTTGAACATATCATTGAAAATGGCAACTTTCTATCATTCAATACTCTCATCTCACAATATGGAATCAGCAGCACAGCATTTTTAGAATATCATCAACTTAAATCTATCATAGGCAAAAAGTATACCTTTAATCAATTGCAGGGACAGCTACCTCTCGGGGTCGAAGAATTCTTAAACCTCAGTTCCCCAAAGTTGCTATCAAAGATATATAAAATATTATCAAAGGTAGAAGACGAAATCTTCCTTCCGACCTTAAAATGGGAGGCTGACTTATCTAACAACTTTGACCAAAATGCGTGGTCACAAATATGTTTAAATACTTTCAAAATGACAAAGAATTCAAATATACAACTAATACAATTCAAAATTCTGCATAGAATTCATTACACAGGACGAAGGATGTTCCAGATGGGTCTATCACAATCTGATATTTGTTCACATTGCAAGGATAACATGACTGACAACTACCTCCATGCCTTGTGGTCCTGCACACCAGTGCAGAGGTTCTGGCTTCAGGTGTGTGAGGACCTGTCAACATGGTTCACATGCAATATCCCTGCAACTCCCACACTGTGCCTTTTAGGTGATCTGGGTGAAATTAACATGTCGATAAACTCTGTCTACATGGTTCTCACCATCTTGTGCATCGCAAAGAAAACTATCCTTGTAAATTGGAAATCCAGAAATAATCTGAGTAATGGGCAGTTTAAGAATCTTCTATTAGATCATATCAGCTTGGAGACGATGTCTGTCTGTTCAGAGGATCAATCAGCTGAATCTGGTTCCCTCTGGTCCCCTGTGATCAGCTCCATCACTTAATGTAAGGGGAAGATGAGGGCCTCTCCACTTTGAGGGTCGGTTGTTGGTGGGGGGGCCTGATGGCTGCAGGTGGTTGGCACTGTCTTGGGGTCGGGATCTGGGCAGCTTCGCTGGGGGCTGTCTTCGTGTTTGGTTTGGATTGGGGGTGGGGGGGCTGCCGGTTGTTGGGGCTGTCTGGCGGCGGTGGGGCGGGGGCCCCGGGGGGCCGGGGTCGGCGGGTGCCGGTTCATGTCCGGGCGGCCGGGGTGTCCTGGGGCGGGTGTGGCTGGGGGCCCTGGGCCCTGGTGCCTGGGGGCTCTCTCCTTCCGTGAGGGTGAGGGGGTCGACCTGGCTGGGGGGGGCCGGTCGGCTCGGGCGTGCTGCCGCGGCCTGGGTCGGTGCACGCCCTGGTGTCTGGTTGCTGCCCCGGAATCCAGGGCATCGGGGTGGGTGGTTGTGGTGGTGGGGGACAGGGGGGTGGGGTGGATGGGTGGGGGGTGGCGGGGGAGGTGGGTGGGTGGTGGGGGACAGGGTGGGGTGGATGGGGGTGTAGATAGGGGGGTGGTGGGCTGTGGGGGTTAGGGGGTTGGGGAAGGTGCGTGTACGTGTATGTGTATATGTGTGTGGGTGTGTATGTGTGAGTATGTATATATGTTTTTGTATGTGTGGGTATTTATGTAGGTGTATGTGAGTGTGTGGGTGTGTATCTGGATATGTTTGTGTATGACTATGTATGTATGTGTGTGTGGGTATGTATCTGTGAGCGGGGTATGTATGTGTGTGAGGGTGTGTATCTGTAAGTATGTATGTATGTCTGTACGTGTGTGTATATGTGTGGGCGACTGGAGCTATGTATGAGAGAGTGCGGTGTCCTGTGGGGGGTGGCCCCGGTGGGCCTGGGGTCGGTGGGCCCTGGGTCTGGGTCCTTCTGCTGCCCCCTGTCTGTCCTCACCTTCACTCCTCCTGATGCATGATGGGTGTGTGCTTCTTGGGTCGGTGGTTCTCTGGCCATGGTCGCTGTCCGCCCTGGTCCTGGGGGGGGGGGGGTGGCGCTCCTGGCCCTGTCCTTCATCGGGGGGCTCCTGGGTGACGGGGGTGCTGCGGCATCCCCGGACCCCCCTCTCCCCCCGCTCTCATGCACACACACGTAGGGCTTTGGGAGGCGGGCTTATCAAGTTGGGTGTGGTGGAGGGGGCCATCTAAGTGGCCCCAATCACTGCACCCTTCAGTGGCTCGCCTCTCAGTCTTAATTGCACTTAGTCATCGAACACGACCAAATACATACAAACACACACATCGGGGGGTCTTGGCGCGCTGTGTCGGGGGTGGGGCTGTTCAGGTGGATGAGACTGCTCGTTTGGCCTCACTCGCGGCACGGTGTGGTTACTGACCCTCAAATTTTAATCGCAAACAACATATACTCCCATCAACACTCAAGAGACGGAGGGGGGGGAGGGAGGGCAATGGGGTCTTCTGCGCCCCCGTTTCCGGATTCCTTCTGGTGGGGGGTGGGGCGGGAGGGGCTGTTGTTTTCCCCACAGGCCGGGGGTTTGGAGCGGCTGTGGTTTGGGGGGGCTGCTGGCTCAGGGGGGTGCATACCTGTCTGCGGCGGGGGGGTGGGGGGGTGGGGGCGGCAGTTGTGGGTGGCGGGGGGTTCTGGATGTGGGGTTCGGTGTTCCCTTGCCTTCCGGGGGTGTCTCCCACAGGATGTGACAGTTGGATGACGCGGGAATGTGAGTGTGTTTGGGGTAGGATGGACTGTGTGTGTGTGTGTGTGTGTGTGTGTGTGTGTGTGTGTGTGTGCGTGTGTGCGTGTGTGCGTGTGTGCGTGTGTGCGTGTGTGCGTGTCTGTGTGTCTGTGTGTCTGTGTGTGTGTGTCTGTGTGTATGTGCGTGTGCGTGCGCGTGCTTGTTAGCGTGTGCGTGAGAGGGTGTGAGTGTGTTGGAATGTGAGTGTGTGTGTGTGTGCGTTTGGTTTAGGGATGAGTGGTTGTGTGTGTGCGTGTGTGCATGTGTGTGTGTCAGTATGAGTGAGTGGGTATGAGTGTTGGGTTGGGGCGGGGGGGAGTGAGGCGGGAGAGGACAGGGGGTGGGAGGGGTGGGCCGGGCGGGGGACGGGCGGGGGGGTGGGTTCCGGGTGGGGGTTGTGGGGTGGGGTGGGTTGGGGGGGGGGGGTGGGGGGTGGGGGGGGGGGGGGGTGGGGGGGGGGGGGGGGGGGGTGATGCCCTGGATCTCGGGGTGCGTGGCCGGAGCGCTGGGGGGTGTACTGGCCCGGGGTGGGTAGCCGCCCGTGTGGGCCGGTTCTCCCGGGTGGGTCATAGCCCTTCGCCTGGGTGGGGGGTTGGCTCCTGGGCTCTTGGGCCTTGGGCTCTCGGCCCTGCCCGCCCCGGGCGTCCGGCGCCCGGGGTGGACCGGCTCCTGCCGGTCATGGCTCCGCGGGGCCCGGGCCCCGGGACTGCCGGGGTCCCCGGCCGGGGCTTTCCTCTGCCCCGTTTCTGGACTGGAGCGTGGGCGTCTGCCTGGGGGGGCGGCTTGGATCCGGGCTCTGTGATGACCGCCGGCTGTCTGGGCTCTGAGGGCCTCTCTGGCCTGCTTCTGGCCTTCTCAGAGGTCAGAGGTCATATATGCATGATCACTATCACCATCACTGTCACCATCATATTCACATGATCACGTTGATCTTTAATCACTCTTTACATACTGGGTTACCTTGTCTTCTTGTGGTGTTTAGAATAATGGTGATCTGTAGCAGACCTCTCTTGATGCACGCCCCTAGTTTACTACTAGTTACGACTAGCTATATTCAAAAAAAAAAAAAAAAAAAAAAAAAAATACGGTTTGTGGTGTCCTTGCATTTCCCTCCTCCCCTACACCTCCTTTTATTTTGTGGCCTGGTCTGTTCACTAATATGGTTTGGAAAAAAAGGGGGGGAAAAAAAAAAAAAAAAAAAAAAAAAAATGTATGTATGGTTCTGTAATTTTCTGTGTTGGTTGTCGGCTCTGTTTTGGTGTTGTCTAGATTGGGGGTTTGGGATTGTTCTAGGTTGCGTGTGGTGCGTCGACAACACTGTTTTGTATTGTGACTTTGTACATAGGTTGTGTGCCCCCCCCCCCCCCCCCCCCCCCCCCCCCCCCCCCTCCGTTCTCCCTCTCTTTATCTTTCTCTCTTTCTGTCCCTGCTCTCTGAGCGTTTCCGTCCCGGTCCTGTCCGGTAGCCATGCCGGATGCCAGCTTTAAATAAAGGCAGCAGCAGGAGGAGACTCAGTCTCATCCTGCTGCTAATATTAAAATCTGTTCGGATAGTAAAAGGCTACAATCATACAATATTGCACGCCCCAGCTACCGAACAGGACAAGGGAAAAAGAAAAAAAAAAAAAAAAAAAAAAAAAAAAAAAAAAGTGGGAAACACGGCTGAAGCGCTGCATTAATGCGGATGGAGATTATTTTGAAGGCGACGGTGATGTTTTATTTTGAAATGTCAGAAATAAAAAGTTACAATCAAATTCCGGATTCCTTTAGGTACCCCCTCGTACATTTTAGATATTTCTAATGTTAGCATGACTTCAGAAAAATAGGGAGTTGCACTAGACTTGAAATGCTCTTCTGAAGCTAGCTATGGTGAGGAATGGAGTCTGATAAAAACTGTCAGCTTAAGAAATCATATATGAGCATTTTGTTATCATGATATGAAATTAGAATTTCCCTATGGAGAGCAGTTATATTCCAAATGCAACTGCAGACATTTTTAGATGGAACATTCATAGGTAATGCAACACATAAAGCTAACAACAAAAAAAATCCCAAATCTCTGCTTGGGTGATACTTTGAATTCCAGATGACCACCAGAGGATGGTACTGAAAGCACTGAATTTTCCCCTTCCCTCTTTCGCAGTTCGAGTATAAATACCAACAATGTTATCTGTGACACCTGGTTGACTCTAGTGTTCTGCAGAGGTCTGAACCCCTTCAGTCAGATCATCAACAAGAGTGGCTACGGGTGTCGATTCCGCAGTGGAACAATCATCAGCCACCTCCTCTACATGGACAACATCAAACTGTAGCCAAGACTGAGCGGGACATGGACTCCCTGATCCACCTCACCAGGACATACAGCAGGGACAATGGATTGAACCACCTGAAGGCAACATCAGAGATGTGGAAGAAGCTACAAATCCTTGTGATACCACAGGATGAAGGTCAGAGGGTCAGAGGTCAGCCACAGCCAGATCCCTCCAGAGGGTGCGACAGGTCCTGAACAGTCAGCTGGATGGCAGGAATCAAATCCAGGCCATTAACATGTCTGTCCCACCAGTAATCAGATTACCCAGCTGGTATAATATCCTGGACACTGGAAGAGATGCGAGCTACCGACATCAAGACAAGGAACCTCCTCACAATGCAGGAGGGTTCCACCCCAAGTCCAGGTCCTGAGGCTGGACACGAAGCATCGTGAGGGAGGAAGAGGAATGGTGAGGGTCAAAGGTCAAAGCCACCATCCAGGAGGAAACATCATCCCTCCAAGAAGACACCCAGAACAAGGCCCAGTGAGAACCTGCTCAGTGAATGCCTTAGACAGTGGAACCCCGGGAGCCGAACCAGGAGCCAGAGGAGGGGTCAAGACAAACCCCTACAGGGCATGTTCAAACTAAAAGTACAAACTGAAGAAGTAGTGGACATAGAAAGAATGTACTGGTGGCTGGACAAGGCAGGACTGAAAGACAGAACAAAGGCTCTAATCAAGGCTGCACAGGAACAGGCCCTAAACAGCAGATCACACTAGACCAGAACCCAGAACCAGACTGAGACAGGAAGCCCTGAAACAGTACAGACCATCACAGCAGGGGGCCAGATGCTGCAGGACAGACAGACGTGGAATCAAAACCCAACTGTGGGGCAGGAACCCCCAAGCTGGATTGCTCCAGGAAATACTGGAAACAAGATATGAGATCTCTGTCCAGAGGAGAGCAGTGCTAGAACAGCTAAGATCCTGCAGAACCCTCCAGCTCCCAGGCCTCTGGTAGATCCTGCAGAACCCTCAAGCTCTGATGTTGCCATCACTTGGGATTGCTACATCTATCACCACAGCTGTCTTCTGCTGTTCATCCACCACCACTATGTCAGATTGATTGGCCATCACCTGCTTGTCAGTCTGGATCTGGAAGTCCCACAGGATCTTGGCTTGATTGTTCTCGACCACCTTTGGAGGTGTCTCCCATCTTGACCCTGGGACCTCCAGTCCATACTCGGTACATATGTTCCTGTACACGATGCCGCGATGATCTGCCGTTGTCCGTTGCTGTGCAGTGGTGTTGAAGGGTCGAAGACCCGTTCCTGCCGTGGTTCTTCCGCAGTGTCCTTGGCATGGGCTGGAGGAGTGGATCCTGGGCCCGGGTGGCAGTCAGACGCTGGACTGGAGGAGTGGATCCTGGGCCCGGGTGGCAGTCAGACGCTGGACTGGAGGAGTGGATCCAGGGCCCGGGTGGCAGTCAGACGCTGGACTGGAGGAGTGGATCCTGGGCCCGGGTGGCAGTCAGACGCTGGACTGGAGGAGTGGATCCAGGGCCCGGGTGGCAGTCAGACGCTGGACTGGAGGAGTGGATCCTGGGCCCGGGTGGCAGTCAGACGCTGGACTGGAGGAGTGGATCCTGGGCCCGGGTGGCAGTCAGACGCTGGACTGGAGGAGTGGATCCTGGGCCCGGGTGGCAGTCAGACGCTGGACTGGAGGAGTGGATCCAGGGCCCGGGTGGCAGTCAGACGCTGGACTGGAGGAGTGGATCCTGGGCCCGGGTGGCAGTCAGACGCTGGACTGGAGGAGTGGATCCTGGGCCCGGGTGGCAGTCAGACGCTGGACTGGAGGAGTGGATCCTGGGCCCGGGTGGCAGTCAGACGCTGGGGCTGACTGGTGCTTGGTTTGGTCGGTCAGTCTGCCATGTGCTTATGGCTGGAGGCCAAAGATCCTGCTTCAGGCTGAAAGAACTGGTTGCTTCTCCTGTGGGAGTCTGAAGAACAGTTCGTGAGAGCAGAGGCCGTGTACCTCTTCCTGTTCTGGTGGTCCTTTGTGGGGAAGCCTGGATGCTGGATGCCAGGGTCCTCTCTGGTTAGGCCCTGGTCTGAGGGCCTGTCCTTCCTTTGCTAGCCGTTAGCACTGCTGGCCAGCCGGCTATGGGACCAGGGAAGGTCCCTACCTGCCTCCTCGGAGGTCGGGGGAGAAGTCTGCTGGAGAACCTTCCTCTTCGAAGGTCTGTAACACCCGCCAATGCAATAATGGCCACAAACGTAATAAACCACAAACGTTATAAAAATATGCAGCTTTTAATGTCATAATCCTGCAAACGTAACACATTTTCCACAAACGTAATAGCCGCTGCCTACTACAAACGTAACGCGATTTCCCACAAATGTAATAACTGTTACATTTGTGGAGGTTTATTACGTTTGTGGGGAAGTGAAAATCTTCAACTTTCAATGTTGTAATAACTTCCCACATATGTAATAATGCAGTGAATAATGGTTGCTGCTGCTGTTTGATTGTTGTTGTTCTTGCCTACTGACAGCCTCCTGACCGTGGGTACGGAGAAGCTCTCTCTCTTTGGTTTCAGTGGTAAATAATGGAATTAGTAAACCTTGAAATTCTTGCCTAGACTGATAAGTGGTGTGTTTACTAATGAGCAAGAAATCAATTTTCTTTCTTTTTCTTTCATAGTTGATGGGGGTTAACCCTAACCTTGAAATCTGGAAAGTCAAAAACAAAAACAATGCCAAATAAACAAACAAATAAACAAACAAACAAACAAATAAATAAATAAATAAATAAATAAATAAAATGACCCTACTGAGAGGTCAAGTTTGCCAGATACAGCATAGCAATATAGGCTAGCTCACACAGACACAGATGCCTGTAATGAATTTGAATTGAACTGAATTGTGTCAGATCTTGCCTATTTAGGCTATTTATAAGTGTTGTTTTTACAAAGAAGCAATTAATCGAGATTTCTTAACATCTTTATTGAAAAAAATGGATGAGTGAATTATACACTGTCAAACTCTAAAAGGCTGAAGGCTGTAGCAAAGAGGTTGATGAAAAAACAGAATGCACAGGCTGCAAGGGGCCAGCTGGATATTCCTTGTCAATTCCTTATCCTCACTAAACAGCAGGCATATGTCTGAACTATTAGAATAAATCAAAATATAAATAACCTGTGCATTTCATAAACAAATTAGATATAGCCTATAAATAACAATGGAACATTTCTGGGACTAAAAAGGATAAGTGTGATAGCATAGGCTACTTCCAGAATAAATCCTTCACTCTGTAGTGGCCAAGAGTGAGGCATGCTAGGGTCACCAACGCTTTCATCCATTTTCTGCTCTTGGCGAAAAGTTCTTTGTGAAGTAGACTACAGTATGTGGTTGACAGAGGGAGATGATTAAAGAAAATCCTGTGAAATTATGAAAAAATCTGGATTCATTACTCATTTGTAAACACAACACTTATCAGTCCATAGGCAAGGATCCCAAAGTTTATTGAATTCATAACCGCACACAGCGCTGCGGAAGAGAGAGAGAGAGAGAGGGAGAGAGAGAGACAGAGAGAGAGAGAGAGAGAGAGAGAGACAGAGCTGCTTGCGGGTTAGGGGGGCGGGGACGGGGAGGACCTCCGTGATTGCGATCACGGATCATCTGGACTCCATACCCACGGTCAGGAGGCTGTCAGTAGGCAAGAACAACAACAATCAAACAGCAGCAGCAGCCATTATTCATTGCATTATTACATATGTGGGAAGTTATTACAACATTGAAAGTTGAAGATTTTCACTTCCCCACAAACGTAATAAACCTCTACAAATGTAACAGTTATTACATTTGTGGGAAATTGCGTGTTACGTTTGTAGTAGGCAACGGCTATTACGTTTGTGGAAAATGTGTTACGTTTGCAAGATTATTACATTAAAAGCTGCATAATTTTATAACGTTTGTGGTTTATTACGTTTGTGGGCATTATTACATTGGCGGGTGTTACAAGGTCTCGGTCCAACTCATGAAGTGGGGGCCGGGGGAAGCACTGGGCTGGGCGGTTTCTGTGAAACCTGACCAATCACAGTTCATCACCTCCTCTCAGAGGTGGGCTTTGAAGCTTGGCTGGAAATTCAAATGACTCCCCCTCCATGAGGGTTGGTGGATGGAGGACTGGTCTCCCCCCTGCTGTATGCGTACACACACACAGCAGTCATGGGTCTCCGTGGAATGAAAATGAGAGCCTCTGAGTCCTGCAGCATCCTGCATGTTCAGCTGTTTACGGTGGATGTTCAGCAGACAGTGGATATATCTGCTGCAGAGCTAACTCTCCTCTGCTGGGCGAGCGGCCGTGCTCTCTGGCTGCTCCACACTTTGATTGACAGCAGGACAAGGCGGAAGCTCGAAGTCTATTGGCTGAAGCTGACCGGTGCTTTTTCGGATAACATGGGGGTCTATGAGACGAAGGCGGGGCTCATAAATACATTTTTTATTTCTTTATGCTAATATTATATTTTTGTATTGAACCAGACTGACACATTTAAGCTCTGTTAAAAAATGATAAATACGTTGGAAACGAACGGAAACTCCGGACACCAGCTTTAATGGAACTTTAAGATACATGTTCAATTATTGATTTTGATCAAATAAATGGATAATTGACTGAATAATTTTACAAACAAGAAATGCTACATTAATATACATTTTTCAAATGTTGCTGTGTGATGCTGTGACACAAAGCCAATTAAATTAATTGTTTTCATTTTCAACTGTAGTTTAACATTGATACATCTATTGACTTCAGTTGAAAAACTGCCTTTCAATGACCAGGGTTCTCTCTATGGATGTATCTCTTGCCTGCATTGCCCAGTAATTCACAAACCTTTTTTCTAAATTGAGGTCCGGGTGCCAGCTCCAGCTCGTGGTGCGTAGGGCCAGACTTTAAACCAGGGGGACAGGATTTTGTCTGTGGTCAGCCCCAGACTTTCCAACACTCTCTCCCTCCACATCCATGCAGCCCACATGGAGGAGTGTTTTAAGTGTCGTCTTTAGATCCATTTTTAATCCCTGGCATTTATCACATGAATTTTTTTGGTCCTCTGTTTTTATTTTATTTTACTATGCTTAATTATGTCTTTTGATGATTGTGTTATTTTTCTATTGATTATTATTTGATGAGTCTGATTGATTTTATTGTGTCATTTATAGCATTTTTTTTTATTGCATATTGTTATGTAGACATGTATCTTTTATTGCTTTTATGTGTCTTTTATTGTTTTTGGGGATGTTTTTGTTGTTTAAAGGTACTTTAATAAAGTTGATTGGGTTGAACATATGACTACGTATTCTAACAAGTGAAGCTGGGCCATACCATACACTATTTGTCTGAAATATCTGATTACATACTCAGTGTGTAATAACTTACACGCATTTCATGTGTGAATGAATTACAGACAGACTGTCAGTAAACACCCTTGCATTGTCTAAACAGGAAAAGAAACAGAATCCAGACCCAGAACGTATAAGCGCTCTTCCCAGCTGACTGCTCTTCGGAGCATCTTCTGATCTCACACCATGCTGGATCGAACTGATCCAAGTAACTGAAGGTGCCAGAAAGTTGCAGATACATACCGACAAACTTGTTTTCCTATTCCCTTTGTGAAATGTGGAGATTGGAATATGAAACTGATGGCGTCTGTCCTGAGACTTCACGGTGGCACCTGCCATCGAATCCTCTGACTCGACAGTTACGATCAGTAGTCGGCTTTAAAGAGATTAGAGTCTCAGGGGGGCTTGAGAGAGAAATCTGTTGCTTTTAGCTGGCTCACAACTTATCAGTAATTAAAGTGGCCACTTGGTTTATGTGAGTTCATTGACAGTCTGTGGGGTGCTTTTGTGGCTGTCCTCATGAAGGCGGTTCTCACTTTTTAGAAGCTGTCAAGGATTTCTGGAGCATATGATAGTGCACAAATGTTTTAGATACCATCACTTCAAAAACAAATGCATGAAAAAGACATCTTTTTGTCTGCAGTGAACATGATTCAGATATGTGAAACTTATTGCTCAAATATGGTAAATCATAATTGGACTTCACTTACAAAGCAGTCACACAGCACTAACCTATTGCAATGGCAATAAACCTTCATTAGGAGCAGTTGGGATTCATTGATTTGCCCAAAGACTCCAGAGAGGTTGAAATAGGCAATCAAACCTCCAACGTCACAAATGGAAAAAACAGTCACTTAACCAAATGAGCCAGATCCAGAGCCAGATTCACTCAACACAATACAATGTCAACTATTGGATATGTTAAACTGAACATAAACTGAACAGTACATTAGTTTCTAGCGTGCCATCTTAAATATTTTAAATTACAAGTACATTATGCGAATGCCAAATTGTTCAAAATGTATCCATCTGTCACTAATTGTTGCAATAGATTTTTAAATCACACAATATGCTTAATGTTCTGCTGTCTGTTGATATTTAATTCATGTGATTTCTACCTAGGAAATCAATCATGTGGGAATATCACAGCATGCATTTGTTGTTGTTCCTGTTACTGAACTATTCTTCCCCCTCCCTGTCTCCAGCACACACCACCACTGCCTGTCAATATTACCCAGCACAGGTTGTGTGATGAATGTCCTTAATAACTGCAGATCTGATATGCAACCAGCTGTCCCTTTCTCAAGATCAGGATTCTTCTTCACAAAAAAGAGGATGACAACAATGAGCTGGGATCCTGCCCACATTATGCCAACTTTGCCAATCCTATCCTGTCCCAAACCAAATTCCTTTCTCACTCTGAATTTTGACTTTAATCAAAAGCGGAATGGAAAAACGACCTTGCGTGCCTCTGGGATATTTTTCCATTAACCATTTTGACACATGACTGACTGTAGGGGATTATTGGTTTTTGAAGAACTATTAACAGCTGTACATTTGCATTTTAATACAGTTCACTTCAACTTACTAATGCAATTTGCTTCCCAGCTTTGTTGCCACCTCCTTCCTGTGGCAACTTCAACTACTAGGAAAAGCCCTCTGGGCTTTAATCACTTTAATTGCTGTGAAATATTAGTTTTCATTAATTATTTCTGAATCTTGCACAGATGCTGGCGCATAGACTTCCTATATAAACTTTTGCTTCCAACGTAGTTTTAGAAAGTGTCAGCTGAAGCTAAAAAGAATTCTGAAAGACTTTTATTCCCAGCATTTTATTTAAGTGGTTACTTTATATAAAAACAACCAATTAAAGACAGTCCATAAGTAAATACATTTGTACAATGTGACTCTTACTGAGTTCCTCCAATGGGCAACCTGCACGATTGCCATTAACCCACCCATAACATTTGACCTAAGTTCACAAAGAAGTCTTGCAGAAGTAAATCAGTATCCAGAGTCATTTCGTTCTTTCACTTTTGTATGACATTTGAATGATACAGTGAAAAACTGGGAACTGACAAACTGGAAACAGAATCATTTTTGAGCTGTCATTTTAGCAAAGTTTAACTTTCAGATTATAGCATTTTAAAAATGAGGACAGTCTACATGGAAACACCTCACATATTAAAAATGTTGCATTTTGCATGTCAGACTCTTTGACTCATTATCTGCTGTATGTAAAAACATGAAAACATTTTCACTGATGGAGATGACGGTGATGTAAATGCAACATACATATCGACTTTGTTGTTGAAGCTTTGTCAAATTTAAAACAGAGAGCAGCACAAACACTCAGCAGCCCTTCCTTATTTTTCTTGTTAAAGGTGCTGTAGGCAGGATTTTGCTAGTCAATGCTAATTTCTCTGTGTTTTCTTTGGATTCAATGCCAAAGTACCCATTGATAATCCTTTAGGAGTGTAGCATAATTGCACTACTGTGAGGGCGCAGTGTTTCCATCTGTCTCTGTTCTGAGCTGAAAAGGAGCCTCGACAGCTCCAGGTATCTTTGACCAATCAGAAGAGCCCCAGAGGCTCTAACCGTGATTGGTCGAGGGGCGTTCGTCGCACGTTCTTGTGGGAGGGGCTTAACTTGCGGAAGGGCATGATGTCAGAGAAAACAGGACAGGATTGGCTGTGCTGGGTTTCAAATCACCATCTTAGATGGGTCAAATCGCCATCTTACTTAGGTAACCCTAAGCAAGATGGCGGAGATGCGGAATCCTGCCTACAGCACCTCTATTCTACCCATAGATGTGGAGAAACACAAACAGCAGCTGAAGTTTGCATGTAGAGGTCCTGGGGGTGAGGAAGTGCTGGGAGTGTTTATCATGCTTCTTTTGATTTTTTTTTCTTTAAATTGTAAATGTTCACAATCACTTTAGTTAAATCTGCATTAAGGAGTTTGCTCGTTTTATGTGAAACAACGGCCCCTGCAGACCTTGGGCGTAACTGCAGTTTAGTGAAACGCTTCTGACTGTGGCTTGTGTCCATGTACGTGCACGTAAGAGCGGAACTCCTTCCTCGCTCTTTAAGTAGCGCTCGAGTAACCTTTAAGTTTCTTTTACCTGGTGGGGTCTGTGCTGGAGTTGAGGCAGTGCTAAAAACCAGTCTTTTCTTACTTTCTGGAAGATCCATCCTCAATACTGCTCAGTTGTTGCTGCTAAGCATCTGGCGGAGTGATGGCGACAAAATGAAACCTAAGGGAATCAGGTCAGCGCATTACGTCACATCATCTCAAATTCTCTCCAAAAAAATTCAAGTGTCGGACCGGCACTGCAACTTTCAAATGACAATGTAGCACTGTTAGAGGTACTTACAATGAATATGTCAGGGCACATTGTACAGATCATTGAATATTTGCAACATATTTATGGTGGAAATTAAGTACTTTTAAAGTTGAAAAACTCCTTAATGCACCTTTAAGTAATCACAGAGCACATTCATTTATTTCTATGTATGACTTAGACTTAGACTTCAGACTTTAGACTTCCTTTTATTGTCATTAGACATTACACAACAGTGCACTGAGGAATGAAATTTCGTCGCATTTGGCTTCCTCAGTTCCAACAACACTCAATAAATAGATAAAAATAAAGAATGCTTTCAGTGTCAAAAAATAAATAGTATCGAAAATAGATATGAAGACAGGGCTATGCACATGATATTGATTAACACTACAGGCTCTAATTTGACGGCGCAACTTGGCGATGATCAGCGGCGGAGGCAGCGCATTCCTATTTTCGACAGGCGCAGAAGAGGGTTTCTGACCGGTCTGCTGCACTTGCGCCAAGATGGGCGTGGCGGCGCACCAGGGGGAGGGGTCGACAGAATCAGCTGGGCGCAGTGAGAGTTTATTGCAGAAGGTGTGAGCAGGCTGGGGAGGAGGATCTGATGATACAGTAATTTGTCTGAGAAAACCTCAGAGGCAGGGTTTCAGCTTGTCAGTGTCATGAAAGATACACAAAATCACTCATGAACCACATAATTGTTTTTATCTTCTTTAGCACTAGAACATCCAAGACGATCTGACAGACCATTTGGGTTTTTAGAATTCAAATAAATCTGTTGAAAATAATTCCCCTGTCCTCTAATTCTTTGACTTTTCCTAAATATGTGTCTTGTATGTTTTTCTGAAGCAAATAAGGTCCTAACAATGACACAGATAATATTACAAAGCATTTATACCTCCAAAGGCCAACAGCGGTCTGTGAGACTTATTATTTATTATTATTATTATTATTATTATTATTATTATTATTATTATTATTATTATCATTAGACTGATTAAAATGATGCACTTCACGGGGCTTTTTTTTTCTTCTGTGATTGATTTGTTTTGGTTCATGCGCGCATCTGAACAGGGGGCTAGCTCTGACAGCAGACAATCAGACAGATGGCCAAAAATATCAAGCAAATCCCAAAAGAAAGATAGTAAAAACAGGCATAAATAAGAGATATAAGGTGGAAGAAGCTTTAGCAATGATACAGGAGGTCAGTGAGGGGGAATCGGATGGCGGAGACGTGTCGGACATCAGCGATCTTGACTGGAGTGAAGAGGAGGAATGTTCTGAATCAGAGTCAGAACAGCCGCGGGCCAAACAGCGAAACAAATATAATGCTGCTGCCCCAAAAATACCCGACCGACCTCCAGCTGCTGTACAGTCCAGCGTAGAACCTGCAGTGGCGCATGAAGCGCTCACGCGTCACCTCCAGGTAGAGAATTACTGTAGGCTGCTGTCAGTTTACAACTAAATAATAATAACATAAAATGGTTTAAAATTATTATTATTATTATTTTTTAAACTAATGTAATAAATCTCAACACAACAGTGAACACGGTATTGACAGCAGGGGCACTGCAGCGTCTCCAGATGTGCCAGTTACAGATTCAGATAAAATATTATATCCTCCATTAAAGTACAGCAAACCATGTATTTTTCGTTTCCAAAAATTAATTTTAGAACGAACATATTTTCTGAATAAATACCTTTGTCCTTTTGAGCCTGCAGTCCCAGAATCAAATGAGCAGGGTGAGGATGGGTCGGTGTGGGAAGGTGTCCGTCCTGGTGCGCAGCCGGGGAGACTTTTATTTTATTATTTTTAATTTTTATTTCATTTGTCTGGCTCCCCAAGCTCTACAAGAGATTATTTATTTCAAAATGCAGTCATATACATTGTTGTTTCACTATGGTTTAGTATTGAGGCCAGGAAATAAAATGTATTTCATCATGTTAATACAGCAGTGTCCTTCGCTGCAGTGCATTTGAAAAAAAGGAGAGGTGTTCATTTGATTGGTCAAATTGCGCTCAGCTGGGTTAAACCCACTTTCTCTCCTCTCTCTTGCGCCACCTGCGCAGGTGGGCGGGATGGAGGCGTGACTGCGCCTGGTTCACGAAATTAGGACAATTTTCTGGACACGCCCCGTTGACTTTATCCGCCGACGGCGCACTTTGCGCTCCGCTGACAGCGGGCGGATTCGACGGAGTCTACGAAGCTAGAGCCCTATCAGTTAAGACGATCTGACTAATTAATAAAATATTTACAAAAACTGAACAAATATTGCAAATGAGGGAAATCAGTCCTTAACCAAAAACAGAGGAATATTGCACAGAACCACGGAGAGGTGATATGAGTGGCACAAATATGTGCATGAATATTGCACCAACAATGTCCGAAAAATATCCAGAATCAATATCAATATAACAGTTATATTCCATTCAGTGGTCTGATAGCCAGGGGGAAGAAGCTGTTCATAAATCTGGTTGTTCTGCAGCGGATACTGCAGAACTTCCTGCCGGACGCCAGCAGGGATAACCGTCCATGGTGAGGGTGGACGGAGTCCGAGGAGATCCGATGCGCTCTGGCTAAGCAGCGTCTGTGTGAAATGTCCTGGATGGAGGGGAGTGGACACCCGATGATCTTCTCTGCCGTCCTCACCACTCTCTGCAGAGATTTCCCGTCTGCGGCCTTCCAGCTCCCGGACCAGACGGAGGTCAGCTGGTCAGCAGGCTCTCCAGGGTCCCTCTGCAGAAGGTGGAGAGGATGGGAGAGGGGAGGGAGGCTCTTCTTAGTCGGCACCGGAAGTGCAGGCATTGCTGTGCTTTCTTTGATGTGGTGTGAAGAGACCAGCTGAGGTTGTCTGTGATCTGCACCCCCAGGAACTTGATGTTCTTGACAACTTCCACGGCTGTGTTGTTGATGAGCAGTGGAGTATGGCTGGGTCCAGATCTCCTGAAGTCAACAATGATCTCCTTTGTTTTGTCAACATTCAGAAGCAGGTTGTTCACCTCACACCAGTCCTCCAGGTGTCTCCCCTCCTCCCTGTAGGCCTGTTCGTCGTCGTCCTGTATGAGACCCACTGCTGTCGTGTCGTCCGCGTACTTCAGGATGTGATTGGAGCTGAATCTGGGACGACAGTCATGGGTCATCAGGGTGAACAGCAGGGGGCTCAGGACGCAGCCCTGTGGGGCGCCGGTGCTCAGGGAGATGACATTGGAGATGTTGCTGCCCACCCGTACAGACTGGGTTCTGTTGGTGAGGAAGTCCAGCTGCCAGGTCCACAGGGGGTGCTGAAGCCCAAGGGAGCCAGTTTGAGAACCAGACGCTGGGGGATGATCGTGTTGAATGCTGAACTAAAGTCCAGGAACAGCATTCGCACATGAGTGTTTCTCTTCTCCAGGTGCTCCAGGCTGACGTGGAGGTCAGAGGAGATGGCATCCTCCGTGGAGCGGTTAGGCCGGTATACAAACTGGAAAGGGTCAAATGATGGCGGGAGTTTTGATACGATGAAGTCCTTAATCACCCTTTCGAAGCACTTCATGAAGATGGGAGTGAGTGCAACGGGGTGAAAGTCATTCAGACAGGAGACAGCAGGTTCTGCGGCACTGGGATGATGGTGGAGGACTTGAAACATGGTGGGACAACAGCCTGGTCCAGGGGGGGACAACAGTCTGGTCCATGGAGGTGTTGGAGATGTCAGTGAGCACCTGGGCCAGCTGATCAACACATTCTCTGACCACTCATCCAGGAATCTTATCAGGGCCTGCCGCTTTCTGTACATTCATTTTCCTCAGGGTTCTCAACACAGCCGTGGATTCAAGTCTCAGTGCCTGCTCATTAGGGAGGGGGTTGGCTTTCCTCGCAGGGATGTGGTTGAGGGCTTCAAACCTTCCGAAGAAGGTCATACGCTCGAGCTGTGATGGGAGGAGATGGAGAGGAGCAGAGCGAGGAGGATGCCGTCTCTGTGGAGCAACAGGTGACGGAGTTCCTGCACTCCAAGGGGATAGAGGTAAAACGCACAGACATTGAAGCATGTCACCCTCTCCCCAAGAGAAACAACAAACCAGCCGTAATAATACGGTTTACTAACAGAAAGCATAAGATGCAGCTGTTAAAGCAAGGCAAGAAACTTAAAGGCACAGATGTTTTTCTGAATGAGCACTTAACGAAGAAAAATGTGGACATTGCAAAAAAAGGCAAGACTCCTGAGGAAGCAAGGAAAAATTCAAAGCACTTGGACACAGAACTGCAAAATCTTCATCAAGCTGAAGGGATCTCCAGAAGAGGCCAAGGTTTTGGTTATCCGTGATATTGGAGAACTGGACAAACTATGATGGAGCTAAACAAGGCAAGGAATGATCAAACTCAGGGACTAAACACCAGATCATCATGACTGAAGAACTGGACACTTTCCATTTTAGCATAGATATAAAACGCTAGATATAGAAAATAACACTGATCCAGAAAATAATCTTTTCAACAATATCAATATCAGCTGCCGTTACTACACTGAAAATCAATATAACACAATGATCAAACAAGAGAACAAGATATCAATTATTCACTTTAATGCCAGAAGTATTTATGCAAACTTTCATAAAATTAAGGAATATCTAAGTCAGTTCAATACTCCTTTCAACATAATAGCCATATCAGAAACCTGGATCAACAACAAGAAGGGAGCAGAATTTGAGCCAAATGGGTATGAATTTAATTATATCAACAGAAAGAACAAAAGTGGAGGGGGGGTGGCAATATATGTTGACAATAGTCTGCAATATAAAATCATTGAAAAAATGACTGTAGTTGTTGATGATATTCTCGAGTGCATTACAGTAGAAATATGTCGTGAAAAAATGAAAAATTTAATGGTGAGCTGTATATATAGATCTCCTGGATCAAGCATCGAAGTCTTCAAAGAGTGGATGGAACATATGTTCATAAAATCAACACAAAAGGTAATGTACATTTGTGGTGATTTTAACATCGACCTCTTAAATCCAAAGAAACATAAAATGACGGATGCCTTCATCAACTCAATGTTCAGTATGGGCTTGTATCCAACCATCACCAGACCGAGCAGGATCACTTCTCACTGTGCCACTTTAATTGATAATATATTCACCAACATCATGTAAAATAATACTGAGAGCGGACTATTATTAACGGACATCAGTGACCATCTGCCTATTTTTAATGTATATTACTGTAACTATTGTAGGAAGAAGAATACTAGAAATTATAAATATATAAGGGTGAAAACACAGGAGGCCATGATGGCATTAAAAAATGACTTATTGACACAGGACTGGAATGTGGTTTATAGAGAGAAAGATATTAATAAAGCATATGACAAATTTCTAAGTATGTTCAATACATTATATGATAAATACTGTCCTATTAAGAAATACAGTGTTATACAAAAACAAACAAATAGTCCGTGGGTCACAAAGGGGCTGCAAAATGCCTGCAAAAAGAAAAACACACTATACAGTCAATTCTTAAAGCATCGTACTACAGAGGCAGAGGAAAAGTATAAAAATATAAAAATAAATTAACTAATATTATGAGGATAAGTAAGAAAGAATATTATAAAAAACTATTGGAGAGAAATAGAAACAACATTAAAGGCATATGGAATGTTCTAAATGGCATTGTGAGAAATAGATCCCAAACTATAAATTACCCAGAATACTATATTGAAAATAGCAAGACCATTAACAATATGGAGGATGTGGTGAATGGTTTTAACAGATTCTTTGTAAATGTGGGACCAGATTTAGCAGCGAAAATAAAGAAACCGGTGACGACAGAAAGGGGGATATAGAAGACATGGGGTACAGGAATCCAAATACAATGTTTTTAGGTGCAGTTGATGAAAGAGAAATTGTAGAGAATGTAAGAAACTGTAAAAACAAAACCTCTAAAGACTGGAATGATATAGACATGTCCACAGTAAAGTCAGTTATTGAAGGAATTGCTAAACCACTCACCTACATCTGCAACTTGTCTTTTGAATCAGGTACATTCCCAGACAAAATGAAAATAGCTAAAGTAATACCTCTGTTTAAATTCGGAGATCGACAACAGTTCACAAACTACAGGCCTGTTTCATTACTCCCCCAATTCTCCAAAATACTGGAAAAACTGTTTAAGGACAGACTGGATAAATTTATTGAAAAGCACAAACTTATAACGGACAGGCAGTATGGGTTCAGAACGGGCCGATCAACATCTCTGGCACTAATGAAATTAATAGAGGAAGTCACAGACTGTATGGACAATAAAAAAGTAGCAATAGGACTATTTGTGGATTTAAAGAAAGCATTTGATACCATAGATCATGATATATTAATAAAGAAATTAGATAACTATGGTATTAGGGGAGTTGGGTTGAGTTGGCTTTCAAGTTACTTAAGAAACAGGCAACAGTTTGTACAGATGGGGAATCATAAATCAAACTGATGAATATTACATGTGGGGTACCGCAGGGGTCAGTATTAGACCAAAGTTATTTATATTGTATATTAATGACATATGTAGTGTATCTAAATTATTGAAATTTATTCTGTTTGCGGACGACACAAATATCTTTTGTTCCGGTGAGAATTTGCAGCAGATTTTGGAGACCATCACAACAGAAATGAATAAATTAAAACTATGGTTTGATAAAAACAAATTATCATTAAATCTAAGTAAAACAAAGATCATGCTGTTTGGGAGACATAGAATGGATTGTAATGTAGAACTCATAATAGATGATAACAAAATAGAGAGAGTAAGTGAAATTAAATTTCTTGGCGTGATATTGGACAACAAAATCTGCTGGAAGCCTCATGTGAGCTACATACGAGCAAAACTGGCAAAATGCACATCAATACTGTGGAAAACTAAGCATATTCTGGACATTAAGTTACTGCACACCTTATATTGCACACTTTTTTTTGACTTATCTGTCTTATTGTGTTGAGGTCTGGGGAAACAGCTACAGAACCACTCTACAGCCGATATGCACGATACAGAAAAGAGCAATAAGGATAATAAACAATGCATGTCAAGTCAAACTTGAGGTGGATCTGTCTAAAGAAATAAGGCAGGTTCAAAGAACAGGAGGCGGAACCTTCAGAGCAGGAGGCGGATCCTTCCTGAGACCTGCCGGACCTGAATCAGTGGAGCCCCAGCACAGGTGAGGCAATCAAGCAGACAGCAGCACCAAGCATCAGACAGAGACTGAACGCGATTGCTTGCAACTCACCCTGCAGATTCAAAGCACCTACAAACACCAGAGAGGCAACCGGTAAGCAGCCGAGCTGTCTAAAAAACTGGTGGAATGAAGAGACTCTGCGCACGGCGTTTAGTCCTGATTGCTGATTACTATCAATTGCGCTGTGTGTGAATGACGAGTGCTCATGTGTTGGTTATGTTTAAATATTTCACTTTGATTTGGGAATCTGCTTAATCATTATGAATTGGAAGCTTGATTTGGATTCAGCAGTAACTGGGTTGAGTTTCACAAATGTATTTGTAATTGCCATGGTTATTCTTTTGCAAATACTTTGATAGAATATGATTTGTGATTTTTTTGAACAGAATTTAAATATGTTTCCTTTTTTTTTTCTCTTTGGAAGGTTTTTCACCTATGTCCAAATGTCAAGTGGCAAAACTGAATCCTGAAACCTGCACCTAAAAATAAAAGATGCAAAGAAGGACAAGCTGCTTGATCATTGAGTGAATCCGCTTCCTACAACTCTGAGTAGGTGACTCATCCCGTTCAAGTGGGGATTGCAGGGAAACCGAAGAGAACTTGACAATGCAGGATACACAGACCACACTAACCCACTATTCATAAAATCACACTTGTTGAAATTCATGGATTTGGTCAAATTCAAAACAGCACAAGTAATGTATAAAGCAAGAAACAATCTACTGCCAAATAATATACAGAGTATGTTTGGAGAAAGGGAGGGTAGATATAATCTAAGAGGAGACCTGAACTATAAAAAACCTAAGGTTTGAACTACTCTGAAAAGTATGTGCATGTCAAGCTGTGGGGCGGCTCTGTGGAACAGTCTGGAGACAGAAATAAAACAAAGTAGCAACATAAATTTGTTTAAAAAAAGGTACAAAGAAATATTTCATAATAAGTATATGGAAGAGGAAGCCAGTAACTGTGGATGATTGGGGGAAAAAAAAAAAGTGTTTTGTGTTATGCATGTGGTGTACATTGATATATTGTTGTTATACTGTAGTTATGTTATTGTATAGTATATATTTATGGGGATGACTCTGTGGTATGTGGGGGCATAGTTTGTGTATTTATAAGGATATCTGCACGGTTTATGCATATTATATTTGGTCATATTGTGTCATTATATTACAGGATGTTCCTTGAAGTATGACTTTAAAACTTAAAAAGGGGTAGGAATCTTTAAAAAAAAAAAAAAGTCTTTACTTCCTCCTACTCCTTTTTTCGAACTATGTTGATGTTTTCTTTTTTCTTTGATTTGTATTAACTTTTTTTTTCATCATTTTTTCTTTTGTATGTACAAATTAGCTGCATACGTTTTTACAAGTTCGAAAAATAAATTCATTCATTCATTCATTCATTCAAGTTATTGAGCTCATTGAGGAAGCCGATGTCGTCTTGTAGAGGAGGAGATGCTGTTTTATAGTCAGTGGCAGTCCTGATGCCACAGCTGTATGGTGTTGCTACGATCACGGAAGGAGCCCTGGATCTTCTGGCTGTGGGTGTGCTTTGCTGCCCTGATGGCTTGGTTCAGATTGGCCCTCGCTGATCTCAGTGCCTCCGTGTCACCTGACTTGAATGCAGCATTACGCTCCCGAAGTCTTGTCCGCACCTCCTTGTTCATCCAAGGTTCCCGTGTGACGATGGTCTTGGTGGTAGTGGCCTCCTCCATGCACCAGTGGATGTATGTAGATACAGATGCAGCATACTCCTCTACATTGATGTGACGGTTATCGTTACCTCTGAGCACAGTCCAGTCAGTGCATTCGAAGCAGTCTTGCAGAGCAGACAGTTCCCTCCGGTCACACTCTCACCTGCTTCAGTGGGTTTTTCTCTGGTTAGCAGAGGCTGGTATGCAGGAATTAGCAGGACTGAGAGATGATCAGATGATTCAAGGTTAGGGCGAGGGGCTGCTCTGAAGGCCTTCTTGATGTTGGTGTAAGCCAAGTCCAGTGTGCTCTTCCCTCTGGTAGCAAAATCCACATGTTGGTAGAAATTTGGCAGAACAGTCTTCATGTTGGCTTGGTTAAAGTCCCCGGCAACAATGAAAACACCCTCAGGATATGTGGATTGCAGGTCACTGATGGTACGGTAGAGCACATTCAGGGCTAGTTCTGTGTTTGCACTGGGAGCGATGTAGACAGCCGTGATGATAACACAGTTGAACTCCCGAGGGAGGCGAAAAGGTCTGCATCTTACAGTCAGGCACTCAATATCCACACAGCAGTGACTGGAGACCACAGTGGCGTTGTTACACCAGTTGTTATTGGCGTAAATACAAACGCCAGCCCCCCCGGGATTTACCTGTGAGAGCGTGGTCCCTGTCGGCTCTGAATGTTGTTAGCCCATCTAGGCTGATGGCTGCGTCAGGGACAGATGAGTGACAATGTAGCGCTGTTAGAGGTATTTACAATGAATATGTCAGGGTACATTGTACACACCATTGAATATTTGTAACATATTTATGGTGGAAAATAAGTATTTTTAAAGTTGAAAAACTCCTGAATGCACCTTTCAGTAATCACAGAGCACATTCATTTATTTCTATCTGTATTGGGTATTAGTGGGTTTGTGTTGTCATTGTTTGTTGGTGCGTGGCTGCAGTCACAGCAGAGTTCAAACACAGAATCCTCTTTTCTGCAACATGGAACCAGTTGCCCTGAATGTGAGGGAGTGGGTCGAGCAACATAGTGTGAAGTCGGCCACTAGGATGAACAGCGACGTGGTGATCTTCCTGGACTGGGTGGAGAAGTCTGACTTCATTGTGCAGACGGTTGTTGTCTGGGTATAGCCTCTTACCCAGCTGTACACGTGGTCCCTTATCTGTCCCTCCATACCTGCCAGATTAGCTTCTGACTCATAAACTGTCCAGATTTGGTAAAGTCGTGCCCTCTGCCAAGAACATCCTGTCTGGATGGAAGTCTCGGCTGTTGAAACACGTGTTCTATTTTGGTAGACCAGGTGCAAGCATGGCACAGAGCAGGTGTGCCACACCAATGGGGTGTGTCCACAACATTTTGCAATTTTGGTGAACAGTGCACTCTGGTGCAGCACATCCCTCCCACTGGCACAAGTGGCAAAGAAAGAGGAGAGAAGGCGTGACTGGGTTTGACACAGCTGACTGTAATTGTGACCAGTCAAATGAAGGACTCCTCTTGCCTTTAAATGCTTGACTGGCAGAAGCACAATGTAATTTCACCTCGCCATCACCATGGACCATTACAGCAGCGGCAGCTGCAGGCCGTCAAAAATTCTCCCAGGAAGAAACTGGAGTAACTTATACTTAAAACCCCCATAATAAAGATGAGTGGAATGGACATATCACAACATGAATAAACTGTGTAATGGAAAATTAAATCAGTTGCACCTGTGTTGAAATGAAGCATTTTCATTGTTTGCTTTTGACATTTACTTGTTTTACTGAGTGAATCATCATCATTTTGGCATGTAACTCCTAATGACACAGAATCAAAGATGTCAATGTATTTGATTAACCGATTATTTACAACACAACCAGCTTCTGTTCGATCTCAGTAGATGAAACTGAACAGCAGGAGCGTTGGGGAGCAGAGAGGCAGCTACTCACAGGACAGAGAGGTGGGAGACGGAGTACAGACGGGACTGCAGAACCAAATTCTGGAGAGGCAGCTGGAAAGTGAATGCCTGGCTCAAGGATGTGGAAATCCAACGCCACAGCGTGGAGCTCCACCTCTCCTCTATTGACTATGGCCTGGTTAGACTGGTGGATGCAGCCGAAAGCCTCCTCCTATAGATGATCAAGTTCATCAACTCGAAGCAGAAGGAGCAGGTGAAAAGCCAGGGCCGGGAGCAGAAGGGGACCACCTTTGGCGTCAACAACCAGTTTCCTAAGGAGGTCCTGGATCGGCACAGTCCCCATCAGGAAGGAGTCCATCTCTGAGGGCTCCCTGCTGCCGTGGATAAATTATTGATCAAAGGCCAACTGTTCCAAGACTCAAACTCCATGGCTCTGCTGATCTCAGGTACTGGACTCTCATTGTCCCATAACGTCTCCACAATATTAATACATAAAACTGCCATAAAATAATTTATAGTTAGTTACTGCCTGTCTTCACTGCACTATGCACAGCCGATGAGTTTTTCAAAGCATGTTTCTTTTTTCATTCGCAATCTTTCCTCTTTTCACTCTTCTTCACTCTCACCCTCTCACTACAACTGCACCTGCACCATATTAACTCCGTAGGAAGTCCTTTCACCTGCGTAATATTTCTTAAAATCAGGAACATGCTGACTCAAAGCGATGCAGAGAAACAAATCCATCATTTGTTACCCCCAGAGCAGATTACTGTAATTCCCTTTTATCAGGAACCAACAACTGGATAAAAAGTCTTCAACTGGTTCTAAAAGCTGCAGCAAGATTTCTGAGGAGAACCAGCAGGAGAACACATCAGAACAATATCAGCTTCTCTTCACTGGCTTCCTGTTCAATCCAGAATAGAATCTAAAATCCTCCTCTTAACCTATAAAGCCCTGAACAACCAGGAATCATCATATCTTAAACAGCTGTTAGTCCCAGACTGTCCCAGGAGAACACTTGGTTCTCCGAGTGCTGGTCTGCTGGAGGTTCCTAGGTTCTCTAACAGTAGAACAGGAGGCAGAGCTTTCAGCTACCAGGCTCCTGTCATGACGAACCAGCTCCCAGTCTCTGTGAGGGAGGCTGACAAAGTCTCTGCTTTCAAGGCTTAAGACCTTTCTCTTGAGTAAACCCTGCAATTAGAGCTGCTTCAGGACTTTCTGAACCATCTTCTTAGTGAAACTGCTGGAGGGTAAGACCCAAAATCACATCCTAAAACTCATAAGAAGAACACAGACCAGCCTTAATAAACAGGAACCAAACAAATAAACAGCACCCTCTCAGTCTTCTCTCCTCTCAGGGAAGAAAGGTTCAAGCCAAGCACCAACCTCCGCTCATAAAACATGAAGATAATGCGGAAGTGCAAAAAAGCTGTAACTCTGGAGAAATTCCAGCAGGGGGCGATGATGCTGGTTTCAAAAAGAGCCCCGGTCTCACTGGAACCCATTCAAAAATGCCAATTTTCAGAGTGCAAATAAACATGTAAAGCGCCAGGTTTCAGAACATGTTCTGGTCTCTATCACTAGTCTCTGCAACCCCAATGCTTCACCAGACTCTGATTTTCACACAAATCATCTGTTGATTTTATATTACAAGTTAATTTTTTGCATAAATGGCCCTATCACAGCGCCTCCTCTGTCCCCGTGATGCGGTCACGTGACGGGCTGGACCAATCACATTTATATCCGGTTTCAAATATTCAGTGTGGAGACATCCTGCTGGACTCACTGAAGTCTTCAGAATGGCGGTTGGGAACTCTATGGGTGACGTCACGACAGGTCTGTCCATTTGTATACAATCTGTGGTTCAAACCCTTACAGACTGGCTGTCCTTGGCTCTGACTCCTTCACACACACACTCTCTCGCTCCTTCTCGCTAAAAACACATCCTAACCAGCTTAACACTAGTCTTAAAGGAAAAGGGGTGACAGTAGCTCAGCTGGTAGAGCAGGTTGTCTTATAACCAGAAGGTTGGCGGTTCGATCCCTGCTCCTGCAGGCGTAAAACTGTCGTTGTGGCCTTGGGCAAGACACTTTACCCACCTGCCTAAGTTTGAAAGCCTCGCTTCCGTCAGTCTGCCCCAGGGCAGCTGTGGCTACAGCAGCAGCTTACCACCACCCAGTATGGAGAGAATGAAGAATGCAATGTAAAGCGTCTTTGAGTGTCCAGAAAAGCGCTATATAAAACCAATGCAATATTATTATAAAAGTTCGGTTTAAACAGCTTTTGCGTTGTTTATAGCATGAAGTAGAACAATATCCTCACCCAGAAGGCTTTTCTGATCTGAACAGTGCTTCAGAAGCAATTTAGGTCCAAAATCAAGAGGCGGACATCCATATACATCTAGCAGACGGGGCATCGGTAACGTCGCTCCTAAAACGGCTTTATTCGACTTTTATTCGACTATTTGGCTTTTTTCGACTGCCGATGCTAACACATGTTTCTGATACCTGCTCTTGGAATAAACATCCTCACGCTGCCAAATGCCTCTGGACTTCTTTCAAGCATATTACAGAGATAAATGTTTTGGTTGTTTTGCTGACCTCTGACCTGAAAGCTTTGTTTACGGCTGCCGCGCCATGCGCGGTACGGCTCATTGTTTCCGGGGCAACCGGAGGCTACACATGGGGCTTTTTTTCAGTTTAGTGTGAAATGGATGAATATCTGTCGGATGAAGATGTTCTGGATGAGAACTTTGAATATGAAGGGCGTCCTTACAGTCTGGAGCCAGAGTATACAGATGAAGAAACTGCATCCTCAAAAATGGGGTGGTGTTATAATCGCGGACTTACGGTAGATGGTCAATACGCATCCGCGCCACTAGATGGAGCCAAAGTATCACTGACCAGAGAGCGAGTGGAGCGATGAAATGAGATCAAATGATCTGATGAAAAATGGCGGATCATCTGGAACAAAGGAGCTGAACGCTGGACAACTGAGCAAACAACAGAGGAGAAGTTATGATACCAACTTTAAACTGATGGTGATCAACGCAGCAGAGTCATCAAACTACTGCCAAGCCGCCAGGAGGTCTGGTGGAGCAGAGCCTCGTTCTGATTGGAGAGCACAGAAAAAACGCCTACAGATGCTAACGCTATGAGAAAAGCTTTCCGTGGTCCCAAGAACGGACGAGACTGATAGAAGGGAGAGTGAATACTTACTGAAAAACGGAAAGACGGAATGTCCACCACCAGAGCCTGATTCAGCTGAAGGAACTGGAAAATTATTTACATCATTTATGCAGTTTTGACCCCTTGAGGTTCTTATTTGTTGCTTATTGTTTCTTATTTTGAGAAAGAATATATTTGTTACTCAATACTGTAGTAATATTTTTTCATTTTATATCTCCTGAAATGTTATCTCAGTTGTGAGTTTTTGAGTTTATAATAATTTTATAATAAAAAGTTGTTTTATGAGTGACCTTATTGTCTTCAGCATTTTTTTTTTTTTTCACAAAATGATCTTTGAAAAATAGGGGTCGTGTTATAATCGGAGTCATCTTATATTCGGGCCAATACGGTATTTTCTGAATAAATACCTTTGTCCTGTGGAGCCTGCAGTCCCAGAATCAACTGAGCAGGGTGAGGACGGGACCGTGTGGGAAGGTGTCCGTCCTGGTGCGCAGTCGGAGAGACTTATGTTACTAATTTTAATATGTTCTTGATTATTATTGAAGGTTAATAATACCAATATTTTGGTGTGTTGGCCGATTCGGACAGTGGGAAGGCTCTTAGTGTGTTTTATTGATGTTGCATCTTGTCACGACGCATTTGCTACAGCCATGCACCTGTCAGTTTGCCTTGTCTTTCTTTGTGAATGAATAGTGTCGTGCGTAAAAGCGCGCAATGTATAAAGACAGGGCCGGCCCGGGCTTCAGAGGCGCCCTAGGCGAGCCCGAGACGAGCGCCCCCTGGGAGCGTGTTTTTCGAGCGGTCCCGACATTTGTTGAGTGGGGGGGGGGACACGGAACACAGAGCGTCGTGGCGCCCCTTGTACGACCGCGGCGCCCCCCTCGGGACGTGGCGCCCTAGGCGGCCGCCTAGTTCGCCTATGCCTAGAGCCGGCCCTGTATAAAGACCTCGGCGGAGCGGGTCGACACTCTGAAAGAAGTATTAGCCTGTAAATGCAGGTGTCTGCATTTTTATTCAATTTGTCTGGCTCCCCAAGCTCTTCAAGAGATTATTTATTTTAAAATACCGTCATACCAGGGCGTACCCAAAAGTTCCCGGAATTTGACTGTAACTTTTTATTTCTGACATTTCAAAATAAAACATCACCGTCGCCTTCAAAATAATCTCCATCCGCATTAATGCAGCGCTCCAGCCGTGTCTCCCACTTCACCAATGTGTCATCAGACCCGTGCGTAATTGTATCATTCTGGGCCGGCTGTGATTTTTCTGTCCCCTCCTCCACATCTGCAAACCGCTGTCCCTTCAGCTGCTTCTTCAACCTGGGGAACAAGAAAAAGTCACTGGAGGCTTCATCTGGAGAATCAGGCGGATGGGAGAGGAGATTCATCTCATTCTTCTCCAGAAACTGCGTGAGGCGCAGCGCCGTGTCCGCTGGCGCTCTGTGGTGGTGGATCAACCGGCTCCACTCCGCCACGACGCTCTGCTTCCTCCTCACATCCTCACGGAGCGTCTGAGGACTTCCTGTAGTAGTCCTGGTTTACAGTCTGACCTGGAGGGACAGACTCGCTGTGGACAAGACCCTGGACAGCCGAGAAGCAGCTCAGCATTGTTTTCACGCTGAGCGGACCTGACGCGCCGACATCTGGCCCTTCTCAAACCCCCGGACCACTCATGGACCTGAGTCTTCCCCAGAGCAGCATCCTTGTAGGCTTGCTGCAACAAGCTGAGTGTTTCTGCTGCTGTTTTTCCAGCAAAAAGCAGAATTTAATGTTTGCGCTGCTCTGGCTTCCCAGTCAATGTCGCCATTTTGGAAAAAGCGCAGACCGCTGCTGCACTCTGTTACTATAAATAGCGCCTGACAGGCGTCAGTGTCACTCTGGGAGCTCAGATTTTTCACAGATATGCACGAAGCTTACCTGTGGCACATCTGACGGCCAGAAGTCGAAACTCATTATTATTAGTGTTTTATGACCTAATTCCGGTTTCTTTTGGGTACCCGCTAGTATACATTGTAGCTTCACTATGGTTTAGTATTGAGGCCAGGAAATAAAATGCATTTCGTCATGTTAATGTAGCAGTGTCCTTTGCTGCAGTGCATTTGAAAAAAAGGAGAGGTGTTCATTTGATTGGTCAAATTACGCTCAGCTGGGTTAAACCCACTTTCTCTCCTCTCTCTTGCGCCACCCGCGCCAGTGGGCGGGATAGAGGCGTGACTGCGCCATTCACGAAATTAGGACAATGTTCTGGACACGCCCCACTGACTTTATCCGCCGACAGCGCACTTCACGCTCCGCAGACAGTGGGCGGACTCGGCGGAGTCTACCAAGTTAGGGCCCTGAATCTCCTCTTGGCTGCTGCTTTTCCTCCAGCATAGCAAGATCACCCTCCACCTCCACCCATCGAGGGCAGCCCCACCATACCCACCTACACACCTACACACACCCATACCCACCCACACCCACCTCTGCGCACACACACACACACACACACAAACACACACGCGCAAACACACACACACACACACACACACACACACACACACACACACACACACACACGTACCCTTACCCCCCCACACCCGCACAACTACGCACACACTAACACACCCATATGCACATACACACACGCATACTCATCATCATCATCCTCGCACACCTTCACCCTCACATCCACACTCCAACTTCTCAGTGGCAGGAGGGTCAACACACAGCCCGGGCCCCAGTTCAGGTCACTACCAGGCCACCAAAGGGCCCCAACCTCTATCGGTCCAACTGCCCTCTGCCCCCGACTCAACCCGGGCCGCCACGCCGGAGCGAGCACCTCCCCCTTCCCCCAGCCGCGACTGTCGAGGTCAGGGGAAGACCTCGTCCAGGCCCCAGTGGGGCTGACAGCAGCACCCTAAGATCCAGGGTATTACAAAACTCTCCCGTCGCCCTCCCTTCTCCGTGTCCCCTCCCCCCAGCCCACCTGACCCCTCCCTGACCCCTACGTGGTGATGACACCTTGTAGAAGTGACTTGCAATTTCAAGTGCAAAAGGTCTACAAGGTTTTCATAGTAATGAAGTATATAGTTCTAACATAATATATTGTTTACCTGTTTCATGATTTTGTACAAATCTTTTCTTTTCCTCAGCAGTCCTGAGCAAAACCATATGAAGCTCATTCTTCAACATCATGACACGTATTTCCCAGAGGACTGTAGAGATTTCTCAGCACAACTTTAAGGGTCTCTCGGCGGGTGTTTGTTATCCTTATTAAAAGTTCAATGACACTATGGAAAACAATTCAATTAATGCTGATTTTGTCTGAAAGAGCATCACCTTGGGGCCCTGGGAAAATGCTTGATCTAATATGCAGAATTTTAATCTCTAAGAATTAATTATCTGCAAAGGTACACACCCCTTCTTTGCCACATGTCTTCAGGCTTCGTTTTTGTGACCTTTCCCTTCTTCCATCTCTTTCTCATCCATGGCAAGCCACGACTCCTAGATACCTAGATGAATGCAGCAGTAACCGTACCAGCCCAGACTTAGCAGGGGTTAATAGATCCTAATGTAGTGCGGGCCACTTTCACAACATGACCTTAGGTCAAGGTCAAGCATCTCAAGGACATGAAAGTCAGGCCGAAGTGTCGGGTAATATGAGGAGCTGTATGTATCTGAGAAGGAGATGATCAAACAAGAAAAACAACCTTTTGTCCACATTTGGAGTGAAAAAGCATTAAGTTAAAGCTAAGTTCATTATCTGCCGAGCCCATGAAACATCAAACATCACTTTGTTCACCTTCACTATGAAAGACATGCAACAGTAACAGCGACGCAAATGAAGCTTAAATGGGGAAATACCACAGCTGCTTTGAGTGGGAATGCCTGACTGACTGCCATTGAAATATTTTTCATGAATGTGTGTTTAACATTGGTTAATCATTGATGAAATGACAGTTACACCTCAGAACAGTTACTGTAAATGACTGCCAAATTTGATCTCAAGCTTGTCATGCGTTAACAAATATGGTATGGGAGATCAGAGAAAAGGAGAGCAAAAATAATGACATCTACATAGCTCAAAAAAATGAGGAAACACTGAAACAACACAATGGAGTTCAGAGTCAATCACATTTATGTGAAATCAGCCTGTCGAGTCAGTAAGCAACAGTGACTGAAAATCAATTTCCCCTGCTGTTGTGCAGGTAGAACAAACAACAGGTGGAAATGAGAGACAACTCTCAAGGCCATCACTATAAAGGAGAGGTTCTGCAGGTATAGTGACCACAGATCATTTCTCCATTCTCATCCTTTCTGGAGGATGTTTTAGTCACTTGGTCATTTTGTCAGTGCCCTCAGCCCTGAGAGGAACCGGCGTCCAGTCTGGAACCCACAGAAGGTTCTGAAGTAGTGCGGCTGATCAGGATGGAACAGCCTGCTGCTGAAATGCCAGGCCCCTCTATCTTGATGATGCTTTTAACCTGGTTAAATAAAGGATATTATAATCAGTAGGCATGTTTACATGGCCCCAAAAATCCTCCTTATAACCGGATCATAAGGTGAAGCAGATTATAAATGTGTCATATAAATGCAGATTCACTCGGAGCGGATTATATTTCTGATCCAGATTATAGAGCATCTTCCTCTGACTGATGGAACATGCAGATTATAGAGCAATTATAGAGCAGTATGCAACTAAAATTCACAGAAGTCCGGTCAGGGATAATTTGTTAAAGCAAAGGTCCGGAGCATCATAATGTCTAACTGAATTAGTGTGAGTTATGCTGATGTAACCTAGCAGTTCTATGAGCGTCTGCATGTCATCAATCGCTGACTATCAAATCACATGAATTCATGCACTCCTTGACAACCTCCCCATCACTAAATGTTTTTTTTTTTTTTTGTGTGTGTGTGTGTGTGTTGCCCCAGAATCCAAGCAACTCTGAGGGAACATTCGTCTGCATGTTGCTGAGCAGTGAATGATGGGGTGGCCATCGGGAGGTTCGGGAGGTTTCCCGGACGGTCGGTGTCTGTTGCCACAAGCGCCAACAACCCCCCCCGCTCTTCATATCATCGGATAAAACGCGTCTCCAAACAAAGCTCCCGGCCTGAATTTCAACCCCACCCTGGCCCTGGTGTCAGGATCCTGGTGGACTGATCATACTGGCCTCTAAGACTGCTTATTTGCTGTGCCTCAGTTCAGACTTGATGGGGGATGATTGATCAAAATCTTTGTGTTTTGTTTCATAGTGGCGTTTCACATTGCCACTTTTAATGAGTGCCACAGTCTCTGAACACATCAGACCCAGAGGTTCTGTGCTCCCACAGGGCAGGATGAACACCAACGAGTCTGTCCACTCCGGGCTGAAGGCTCTGTTTTCGCCTTTTCTTTTTTTAGACAGCGGCATATGTAATTTTTCAGATGTTGGTGAAGGCTCACCGGTTTCTCTGGATTTTATGATATCCCTATCTGGCTCACACGTCCCTTCGTCTTCCTCTCGGTACCGCTTCATTTATTTATTTATTTATTTATTTATTTATTTACTGCTTGTCCCCCTCTCGTCTGTCCCGCACCTCTCAACTGTTGCCCACAGAACGGTGATGTTTAGCGCCTGTAATACAGACACTTCATTGGCTGAGCGGCGTCACGTGGGATGACTGAACTCGTACGTAATTGGTCTGTGTGTTTTCTGAGCTGACAAACTGATACTGTGAAAACTAGAAAAGACGCGCCGGTAAAATAGAAGCCAGCTGACAAAATAATACCGTAAGCAATAGAAAAGCTGCGCCGGTAAACTAGGAGCAACTCGTCAAATTTAAACCCTGTTACGTTTTACAAGCCCGGGTCCGTATTGGACGGCGTCTGGGTCCGGATCCGGACCGCGGTCCGCCAGTTAGTGACCCCTGTTATACAGCATCTTCCTCTGACTGATGGAACATGCAGATTATAGAACGTCTTCCTCCATAGATGTAACTTCAGATGAAACTAATGAGTGAACTGACTCTCAGAGAGCTCAGTTAATACTAATGCTAACAATATGAAAATGCAGGTCAGGGCAAAATATTTTTGAATGGAGACCGTCAAAACAGAGGAGTTATTTACTGGTCCATCATTGTTAAACTCTTTTTAACTAGCTAGTGAAGTAAATACATTTCTTATTTAAAGGAAAATTGTTTAATAAAGGAGTGATTTTTTTTGAGTCACTGACACAACTCTGTGTTGATGGACACCAAATTGTTCTACTTGGGTGTGATATTTCAGAATCAGAATAGAATTTGTGACCATTATTGGAGAAACAATTTCACTTAGCATGACCTGCAGATGGAGTCATGCCAAGATGTCACTCAAAGTTAGTTGTGAAGGCAATAGACTTTTTTTTGCATGGGCATGTGCTCGCTTTCTGCAGCTCCAAGCTATTTTGTAGCTTCTCTTGAAAACAGTTCAGCACCGTTATGTGAGGAGAAACAAAGAGTAATTGAAATATTTATGATCCCAGTGATTACAACTGAGGCATGAATGGGGAAGTGTTAGGATTTACAGAGCAGGGTACATATTGCTCCGTGAAATGGGAGCGATTTGTCAAGCAGATACAATGAAGAGAGGATTCCTCTGTTCCACAGCTAACAAAGTCCTTGTTGTCTTGTGTTCCTTTTGTTTCATTTTGATAGGGTTATCAATTACAGACAATAACAGGGGAGCAGCCGGGTGGGGAGTGTGGGTGACAAGGGTAAAAGAGCTATTTGGATTTCTAGAGCCACACTGCAGGCTTTCAATAACAGGATTAATGTAGCCCCTGGTGCTGCTGTTCTGGCTGGAAAAGGATCAATCGGAAAAAGGCAAAAGCGTAATAAAAGGATTATAGATTAGCAATTAGATGTCTTCTGACTTGAGGTTAGAAAGCACTCTCACACTGAATTTAGGTCTTAAGGTGAGGAGTGTGCTTGGCTTCCACTGTTGTCCAATTGTCACACTCTTTCTTTACTCTGCTTCAGCAGCTCAGTGCTGCAAAAAAACAGAGTTCAATGCTGACTGTCGTTTGTCTACAAACCTGCTGTGGATAGTTCAACCTCCTTTGTTCAGGGCTCCTCGTTTTGTCTTGTTTTGTTTGGGTTTTTTTTCCCTATGATTTGGGTTCTGGCGTTTAAAGTCTCATTTGCACTGTCAGAGTCATGAGGCTCAATTCTAGGCCTTATTCATATTGGCAATAACTTGCGTATGAGGCGATAGGAGCACAGCTGGGGGCCAAGGCGCAATACCCATCTTAACATTGCAGTAATATGCGTGCAGGACTAGCGGGTTCAGATCGGTACATTCTCTATCACCTCCTGCTGAACAGCTGAGCTGTGGGTGAAGCAACTGGCTCCGAACTAAAGAGTGATGAAGCCCCCACCTGAGAAACTCCCCATCAGCTCCACCTGCTCCACGGGGTAGTACGTATTATCAAATCTGCAAACATCTAAAGCAGGGGTGTCAAACTCGTGCCAGAAAGGGCTGAGTGGCTGCAGGTTTTCATTCCACCAAGCAGGAGCACACCAGACTCCACTCATGTCATCAGGCTACACTGAAGACCTGATGACATGAGTGGAGTCTGGTGCTCCTGACTCCAATCTGAAGAATCTTATTCTGCCTCACAAACACTGGCCACATGGCAAAGAAAGGGGAAACGTGGAGGCTACCTGACAGGAGGAAAATCCAGCACAGTGGTCATCTGAGCCTACTGGCATAAGAAACTGACTCCCCGATGCACACTGGATGCAGTCTGGCTGCAGAACGGCTGTGGAACGGACACCGCGGCTAATCCGTAGTCATTACAATCAATGCTGTGGTGCACACCGGCCGTGGTCTGGCTGCGGTCCGGTTCCGGTCCGGCTCCAGTCCGGCTCTGGAGCCTCTGTGGAGCTCCGGTCTCTTTTCGCAAGGATCCTATTTCTCCGCACGCCGCAGCCCTACCGCGTCAACCCAGACAGAAGCACGTCGGGTGCCGGAAGGAAACGCGATACGTGTTCCAAAATAAGTCACTTCAAAATAAAATGTGTTGTGTTTTTGCCTTAATATTCTATTTTTTTAGGGCTGTCAAATGATTAAAATATTTAATCAGATTAATCACAGCTTACAAATGAATTGATCGTGATTAATCACAAATAATCGCAATTTCCAACTATGTCTGAAATATACCCTTTTTTTCATGTATTGCATTAACAAAAAAATGACAGGACATAATTATATACATATTTGTGTTTTTTATTTAAGGCTTAAAATAAAATGAATATTCAAAAAAGTAAGACATGCACACCATAACATAATGTCTGTGTGTGTAGTGTATTTGTACGTGCTCCACGCGTCACCACACCGCTCCTCAAGGCCTCAGTATACTCCCCCGTCGCCGCCACAGCGTTCCTACGAGGGCAACCCTGCGCCGCTACTGAACATATCTTGCTCCTGCGTCAAGGGAACGCCCTCCTCTGCCAAGCCGCTAGCAGTCACAACAACAATGCGGCTTCCGTAGCTCCGGCTTTACCTAGACATAGATCTATAGACATAGATTTCTAGACGTAGGTATCTAGACATGCTGCATTTACTGAACATATATCTGCATATATGACATATCTGGACACCGGGCTGTGGAGGAGGAGAGGCTGAGCGGACCGTGATGAAATATTGGTGAAACTAATGAGCTTTTGGACGATTATTTGGCGTAGGAACGCCGTGGCGGCGACGGGGGAGCATACTGAGGCCTTTAGGAGCGGCTATACACATAGCCCCGTCTGCTAACAGTGCTAACAGTACAGGGATGTGCGCCGCTCAATTTGGGATCTAAATTTCTCCTGAAGCACTGTTCGGATCAGAAAAGCATTTCGAGTGAGTTCTACTTTATTCTATAAACAACGCGAAAGCGGGCCAATCACAGCCCTCGACGTTCACGTCACCACGCGTCGAAACGACGCGAAGTCACTTTTTTCAGTAGGCGCACGTCAAGCCCCGTCAAGTCGTAGGGCTACGACGTAAACGCCGTCGCGGTGACGGGGGAGTATACTGAGGCCTTCACGCTGCACGCTCCGCGCGTCGCCGCTCCTCGCGCTGCACGCTGCGCCGCTTGTCATGATGCGCATGCGTTAAACTGCGTTAAAAATTTTAATGACATTGATTGCATAAATTAATTAACACCATTAACGCATTATTTTTGAAAGCCCTAATTTTTTTACTTCTTCTGGTAGAATACAGAACAAACAGTGATGTCGTCATTATACCGGAGCATCTCTGTGTTGCCAGATTGGGCAGGTTTCTGCCAAATCAAGCTTCTTTTTGAACATTTTGGATGGGTTGATGAAATGATTGTGTTTTTATGACGTGTTCTAACGTGCATTTTCAACCGAGATGGTGGTTTGGGCTGCTTTCTATTGAGTTAAACGGGTTTCATATTGTTTTCGGGGGATAGCGACAGATCTGGCAACCTCCTCCAGCGGACTGCAGAGACGCTGCAGGCGGTGAATCACAGTGCTGCGGTGTTCCGGACCGGAGACGGACTGCAGCCAGTGTGCATGAGGGGTGAGACACACAAAACAGCTCAAGGAATTCAACTAGCCACAAAAACTGTCACAGTTAAAATTGCTGACCTAAAGCTGCCAGACTGCTAAAATGCCAAAAAAAAAAACAACAAAAAAAAACATTTTTAATGAATGAATGAATAAATTCATTTTATTAGTCCCACAAGGGGAAATTTCATGTCTGCCCCGGCAGCCCTTTACAGGTGCCTGACATGGGCGAAAAAAAACAGGGGGGGGGGTCAAAAAAAAGTCCATCATTACAGACTGTGCTTCCTAGGGGAAACAAGGTTAGTATGAGGGACCAAAAAAAACAAACCCGCACACACAAACAGGAAAGACATAAGACAGTTGCATCAGTTCAGCAGATCAGCCTCCACAGCTTCCTCAGCGCTCCAGGTTAACCCCGCTGTTCCTCGGCAAAAGGGTGGGGGAGGTGGTTGTTTGGGGGTTGGTTAGTAGTCCAAATGTTAAACAAAGAGCACCTTTATTTTTCCAAACATATTTGTAGTGCCAGCGTTTCTGCTGTCAGACTTTATTTTTGTATAATCCCACCCTTAAAAAAAAGTTTCAGAGTATTTGAATTTTTTTTCACAGTTGAATTCCCATTTTGATTTGAACAAATCTCTCCAAAACAGTGAAGTATGTCAGTGTTTCTGTGATCATGACCACATCAGCATGTGCTGAGTATGAATTCAAAAAGAAACAAGAGGCTAACCACAGGCACATCCTTCTGTTTCATCCAGTGAAAAGTAACTTCAGAGACATGTCTGTGTCATAAGTATTATAGAGAATGCGTGGAATGCATTTCTCTGCTCTCTGTTGGTTTAGCACTGATTTAGCACTGGCCATGGATGCTCATTCAGATTGGGTTTGGCTGAGTAAAGGGTGTATTTCCCACTTCACTCGTCTTCTGTCCAACTGCAGATCCAAGGGGCCTCTCACACAGAGAAAACAAATAAATAAAAAACAAATATCCTTGAAGAAGTCACCTGTGACAGGCTTAGTGCGACATCAGATGTGTTTGTGCCATCACTGGGACCCACTTCCATCATTTCTTATGTTCAAGGTGACTGTGCAGGGTCAGAGCCTGATCCCTGAGAATAGGGGAGATTTCTACTGCCTCACTTCCATTAAATACAATTCACAGGACAACACATCATGTGTTCTATTATTGAATTAGAGGTTGCTCAAGAAGAGTCACCAAGGTCATTGCAACTCTGGTCTGTGGTTGGAGTTAAAACAGAATGGCAACAAAGCCACTTAACAGTGGTATTGTTTGGTGGGGACATATAATGAAGACTTGTGGTGTCTTTAAAATTAGATTGATTAAATTAGATTGAAACATGATTTCTCGTTCATTTTCTTTCATTAAAGGTCCCATATTATGCTAATTTTCAGCAAGTTCAAATGGGTCTCAGAGGTCCAATACCAGTCTATTTGATGTTTGTTGCCTAAAAATCCAGTGTTTTCCTGGACTTCAGCCAGCCTGAAGTCCCCTCTTCTGAGCTCTGCTGAGAACAGGCTGTTTCTGGTCTGTAGCTTTAAATGTTGCTGTAATGTTGACACACTGAGCGGCATGTCTGCTACAAGCACTGTGGTTCAGCCAGACCGATCTGATCCAGAGTCTGACCCAGAAGGAGAGGCCTCTGAAGAAACTGAACCTCTGTGGCTGCAGCAGGACGTTTCTGAATGGTAAGTTCTAGATATTATGTATCCCTGATATTTTTCTTTATACTTTGTTTGTGTGTTGTTGCACAGTAGCTTATGTAGCTAAGGTTACGTTAGCTCCTGCTAACGGTTACATCTCCACTGTTGCCTCGTTACTTGGAGCTCTTTTGTTGAATGCGCACGATTGTGAAAAGCTGATAGTTATATCTCATGACCAGGCACGTGCCCTGAGCCCCAGGGTTAGGTAGGCAGACAGTCGCAAACCGCGAAGGACACACCAATGACAATTTACATGTGTAGGCAGGTAAGTGCTAACCTGACCTGACACGCCAGATGGACAGTTTCATCTGTCCGCCACTGAAATATTTCACAAGTCCATCTGGGTAGCCGCTCTTCCGATTTGATTTCAGAGGCAGGATCTTCAAAACAATCTGTAGCTGGCGATTGGACGACCGTTCAAACCCATGAAGAAGAAGATTGGACGACCGTTCTGATTGACACGCGACACACTCACCACAGACCAATCCGCATCGAGCCACGGTGTGACGGCGCTCTGTGCTGCTGAGAAGCAGGAGACATCGTTTCCTGACAAAAAGGCTTGAAGTGATGTTCTGTGCTCCTCTTTCAAAGAAGAAACTGAGTCGCTTTCTTATAAAACTGCAGATGTCGCCGTGTCTAAGGAGATCGCTTCGCATGCTGCCATTGTTTTCAAACTTTTGGGCGCTTCCCGCTGTCGTCACGTCTTGTCGTCACTTCCGCTCCTCCCGCAGCATCCGCCTCTTTCCCCTGATTGGGCTGGCAAAATTTTAACAGCGTGAAATCATTGGTCTATGGAGCGCTACAAGATGGGATCTGCAGGATTTAGGAACTGAATCAGGCCCGTCTGCTATGCAAGGTTAGGTGAGTGCCAGCTTACTCTGACAAAATCAAGATCGTATAACACCATTAAAAAAGCTTAAACAATGACTTAATAGCAGTCCCAAGACTCTCCCAGTTAACTTTATATCTCATGACCACACAGTGCATTCCTTGTTTGTGATCGAGACGCAAAATGAGTGAGAAAATGACAATTCGGACGCAGGGCTGTCTGCGGTGCTGAAACGTCTCTCTCTACAGGGCCCACACCCCAACACACGTTTAATGAAAGAACACCTGAAAGCAACAACCAAAAACAACAAATAGGTTTATGCTCAAAGCTCGACTGCACATATGTGGCGCTCCTCTTGCCCCTAATTGATGCCATTCACACAGTTGTCACAGTTAACAGATTTAGCATGAAGTGACTCTCCACTGCCCTCCTCCGCTGACTGGATTTCACAAGTGAAGTTGGTTCGCAGCTGGGTGAAGCTAGTTCGTAGGTGCGCTAACTGGTAGCGGCTAACGTGACTTCGTTCAGAGAGAAACCACATTTTCAGTAACACTGCTTAAAAACAAATAAACTCGCTCACTTGCTTTTATGAAAATGTCGAGAGCAAACAACCATGTTGGCAGATATGGAGTCGATATGTCACTCTGCGACCCCCGCCGTCTGACGCCTCTTCCTCATTTCCTCAGTCTGCTCCCCGTCATTTCTTCTCCAGGTGGGAAACTGGAAAAAACGGAGCCTGCCTTCTGTCCTGCTCCCATTCCGTCGATGCGACTTATTATGGCAGCCTATCACGCAACACGATCTTCCCATTTCTGAGAAATAATGCTGCACTCAAAGACGTGAATCACAGAGTGAGACCGTGGCCTGGGAAATGGAGATTCAATCCCACAATGCAACAGAGTGATGTCACCTGAAAAGGACCCATTCACTAATTCGCATTGGCAAAGCAGAGTAACGTAAAAAAGGCAGCGTAGCGATCTGCCGTTTTGCGTACATGATTTTTAGATGGTGAAACCGACTGCGCCTGCGTGAACACAAATCATTGCGACGATACGACAGATCAAGGCAGAGCAGTGCTGTGCCTTCAGGAGAGGGCGTGGCCTTCAGGAGAGGGCGTGGCCTTCAGGAGAGGGCGTGGCCTTCAGGAGAGGGCGTGGCCTCACTGTAACACAGCGCGAGGGGAAGTTACTTGTGCAGCTTCTCTGCTTGGCCAGGAGGAGTCTGTGTTGAGTCATTTTTACTGGGCTGTGAAAAGCACTAAATGCTGTCACTTTCAAACCAACAGGTACTATATATAGTACTATATCGGAAATTAAAATTTGAAAAATTATATATAAAATAATAATAATATAGCAATTGAAAAAAATTAGAAAAAGTCATTATTAAAATGGGATGACTTCATTTTTTCCTATCAGCCCAGGGTAGGCAGTGCCTACCCTGCCTACCCTGACTGCACGTCACTGCTCATGACTGTATTCTTGCAGTCTACGGAGAAAAGGTATGTTGTCAGAGGACTGTTACAAGTCTCCGCTGTCTGCTGACAAAGTAGGCCAGAAAAAAATCTTGTTTTCGTTAAGTTTTGTGATGTTTTGAGCAGAGTTGTTTGTCATAACAGCTCCCTGCCATTTCTTTTTCACATCATTATGCACTAATTTAGCGTAAATGTGACTGTATCAATAATCTTTTAGTCAGTTTTCATAATTGGAGTCGGTGCACAGTGTTGTGCAAGCTACACTGTTCTCCATGTCCACATTAGTCACATGCTATAAATTGGATATTTCTTGCACCTGAAGTGGTTTTAGGCTAAGATTACTTCTGATCCACCTCTGCTTGTCCACTCATTTTTTGTTGAAATTTTCACTTTTCTTATTGGACAGGTGCACCTGTGGAAACTGCTACCATGCCCACAGAAGCTGAGAATATCTGTTTGGAGATACCACAGGTAGCTTCATCTATACCCAAACTGAAAATAATGTGTCTTGATGAGGCTCCATGTTACATTTACAGTATAAAATACAGTCCATACATTTACCTTCTGTAACTCCCTGTAGGTCACCAGACGGCTGCGGGAGGTGGAGGAGCAGCCGTCCTGTATGGTGGACCATCCTGGGTCGGAGCCTGTTTGCCTCAGTGTGTACTCTCTGCAGAAAGCCTGCCGAATGTATGGTGCTGACTGTGGTCCTTCACGGCTGAGAGGAATACACCAGTATGTTATGCTTTGTATCTAAATCAAAGATGCAGTCTAGCTTTGCTTCAGTGAGCATAATCTTACAATTGTAACAAAACGTGATGAATGTGAATTGATTTTGCTTTTTTTAAAACTGCATATTTCTTCCAAAAGCCGTTGATCATGTAATTCATGTAATCACAGAGTCACTTCTGTAGACAAGCATTTATAGACATCACACACTTTACATATAACCATAACACGGGGCCAGCAGTGACCTCCTCTGTCAGGCCGCTGAACTGTGCAGTCAGGTCCTCTGGAACGGGGATGGCCAGGACTGCCTCTGTGTGTGGAGCCGAATCCTTGAAGATTTCTTCATAAATGAGGTCCATCATCTCAGCAACATACCCTGTTTTAGAAAAGACATGCACAAAGAAACTGTTGTTTTTGTTTTGTTTTTTCATTTTACAATGACAGAGTTTTTTCCTAAATACGTCCTGGTGTTTGGCACTTTATCTGATTCACTGTTTTCACAAGGTTGTTTTTGGTGTGTTGAAGGTTCTTCCCAAAACATATGTTTCGGTTGAAAAAATTAATAAAAGAATATGACACTTACGGGATGTTGGCTCTGTCTGTAGTGGTTTTCTCTGCATCCTCCCTTCATGGCCTTTGGAAGTGGACCTTGAAGAGGGGCACACCTTCGTTTCATTTCTTTTTTACTTACTTTCTTTCTTCTGTGAGGGTCTAAGGCGGTGGTTGCTTCGTTTTGTCTCGTTACTGTGAATTTGACATATTAACATTATGCTTATTCACTGTTTTTATTTTTACCAACCAATGTAACATCTTGAAGCCTCTGAGGCAGCTGCTGTTGTGATACTGGGCTATACAAAAATACGTTGATTGATTGATTGATTCTTTTTGTCCTCCATATTGCACTCTCTCTCTCCTCTCTTGACCGTTCCTGTGCTCACTGTGCTGCTGCTGTGTGTGTACCAGGCCGCGCCCCTCCCCCCTCTGCTCAGCGCACGAAGCAGCGACACCACGCATATTGACCAATCACGTGCGCCTTCAAGAGAAAAAAAGCGAGAGAGAGAAAAAGCGTCTGGACGAATCAGGAGCTGGCTCCCGTCCTTCACTTCAAAGAGCGGCTCATACAGCTGCTACATTCGCTACACCTCACTAGAAATTATGCCCTCTCAAAAAAGAAGAAAGTATCTTCCTTATATATTGTAAACAGAAAATATTCTCGTAGTATATTGATATCCAATTCAGTGCTCTCTTGGAGAAATCAGACTTACATTACAAGTGTTTCTCTTCTTTTCTACAAATGACAGTAAAATTAAAAAAGTTTGAAATTCAATTACCTAGAAATTTAGAACTGTGAAAAGCTTAAATTGTCAAAGAGCATTAGCTACCCTCGCAGTTGTTGACCATAATGGTGGAACTAATGAGTTTCTGGACAATTAAAGCCGTTTCAGGAGCGGCGTTACTGATGCCCCGTCTGCTAGACGTATATGGATGTGCGCTGGATATGAACACGAAACTGGAGCCATCAGAATCACAATATTCGTTTTTGTGGTTGTACAGTGTACAATGAGATTGGAGAATTTCTTCTTACCAGTGCAGGCACAACAAATATAACAGTACTACATTTCCCTTGTTCCGGACTATAATAATAATACCTGGGATGAGTCAGTATTAGTCCTCTTAATGTGCTTGGGAATGGTCAGAATCCATTCTGATGGTCGTCTCATGTCAGCAGTGTGAACCCATGCTCTCAGACTGTGTCATCCTGGTGGTGTGTAGGGTGGTGGTATGGATTTATGTAGATGGAGTCTTTCTAAAGTGAAAGACTCAATCCCAAACTCTCCCCCTACCAATTTGCATGTGTTTATTTATCTTTTGCATATTTCTAATCACATGAACATTCAATAAATGAATAAATTCTATCTTTTATCTCACTCCTTTGGAGTGTCTGTTGCCTGCAAAAAGAGTTTAAGCTCTAACAGGAGTTATGGAGTTTGTCTAAATGTAGAAATTGCCATGTGCAAAGTCTGAAACTTTGATATATAACTAATCAGGATATTTCCAGTAGTGACAACAAAGACAGGAAGCTGCAGTGGTTGTTTGACATTGAGGAGCACGACCAGTCTAAAGTTTGGACACACTTTCTCGTTCAATGTTTTTTCTTTTCTTTATTTTCATGACTGTCTACATGATAGGAGTTCAGTGTAGGTATCAAAGCTATGAATGAATACATATGGAGTGTGAAATAAGACAAAGCATGTTTTATATTTTCCTTTTCTCAAAGTTTGCACCATTTGCTTTGTTGACAGTAGGGATGGGTACCTTTCACATCTGAATCAATACGATACCGATACTCGGTACCTGCGAATCGATACTGGTATTTTTCGGTACCTGTTTTCGATACTTTTTTTTTTTTTTTTTTGGGGGGGGGGAATATGCATTTGGTAATTAAAGTTATTTTGTATATTTAAAAAAATAGTCAAAACTTCGGAATTTTCAACATTTATGGTTCAATAACATCAACTGAAATAACTCCAACATAGAACTTGAGAAAAATGTGTGTGGGGATAAAGTAAAAAATGTAAATAAATAACAATAATAAATAACATAATAAAAATAGACTCAAAATAAATAGCTGTATGAAATGTTTCACATTTGCACCTGCTGCCCATACAGTAACAAACAACTTTCAGAATAAATAAATGTTTCACATTAGCAGCACCAGGCACCTCTACAGTAAACACTCAAAGGTTTACTGGAGGATCAGAATTGTATGGTTCCAACTCGTGATTGGACAGTCATAATGCCAATCAAAAGCCACGTGGGACCGCTTTTGCGTGATGACATATCATGTCGAGTCGCCGCCTCGATGCGCGCTCTTGTTTCGAGCTGCGCATGCGCAGAGCATTGTTTAGGAAGTGACATGCAGCGGGAGCGACCATCACAGAAGCAGAAGCCGCAGAAGCGGCTTGTTCCTCCTGCGAACAACTCTGAACAGGGGCGGGGTGGCCATCGGGAGGTTTCCCGAACGGCCGGTGTGTTCCAGGCCGGTGGGGTCTATTCCGGCCGGCAGCCACAAGCGGCCGCCCCCCCCGCCCGCTCTCACGGCCCGTGTGCGTGTCCGCTCTCCCGGTATATTATATATTTGATCCCGGTCTGCGAGTCAAAATACTCCGAAGATTTTGGACCCACGTAACCGTGTCACCGTGTCCTCCGCTCTTGCCGATGCATAATGTCAAGGTGCGTTCAGGGTCAAAAAAAAAAAAAGGTGCGTTCAGGTACCGAAATGTGGTACCGACGGATTTCCCGTGAATCGATACTCGGTACTTCAGCGGGAATTCGGTCGGTACCAAAAAATTACCGAAATTCGGTACCCATCCCTAGTTGACAGTACTGCAAACAACCGGCCTTTTCTTAGTTTCAACTTGGTTAAAAGAGACAGTTTGACCTGGTGAGGATTTGAGGAGCTGCTCATCCAGGTTGGGTTCATGGTTGGTTTTGGTCTTTGGTCACATGGGGTCTCTGATTTATTAATTTCTAAGCAAAAATACTGGTAATCTGGGTTAACATGATTGTATATTCTAAAACCTCTATGGCATATATCAGTAACACTGGCCTGCTGGCTGTCCCCCCCCCTCCCTCATATCGACTGTACCTGGTGCCTCAGCAGAACTCAGGACCTCATCAAGGACAGATCACATCCAGTTCTCAGCTCGTTGACCTGTTGCCCTTTGAGAGGCTTTACAGATGCATTAAAGTGAAGACAAACAGACTGCAAAACTGCTTCTTTCCAAGAGCCATCGCCATCCTAAACTCTCCCATGAAACTACTGCTCAACAGTATAATGCAGCTGTGTCTCTGCTGCTGTTCACTGAGTCACATCCACTCAATTCCTGCAATACAGTCACACTAAAGTGTACAATTCACCTTTTTACATTGTTATTCAAAATTCTTTCACACTTAAAAAAAAGAATATTAATCCTTTGTGACATTTATGTTGTATATTTTTTACATTTGTAATATTTGCTGTTCCTGCAAGGAGAAATTCTCCAATCTCATTGTACACTGTGACAACAAAGAGACCATTCTGACTGTCATGGCTCCAGTTTCAGAGTTCATGTCATATATGGAAATGAATTATGATGCTTCTCTGTCAGAAGTACTGTTTGAAATATGTATGGAAGCGAGCTGTTGTCCTGGTTTTATGATATTTACATGGTAAAAACATGAAATATGACAATAAACTGTGTGACTCCACTGATCACAAATGAAGGCTACAGTCCAGTGAGGCTGGATTAATTAGAAATAACCACAGGAGATGTTTTTGTTTTTCAGCATATCAGCATATCTATTGATTATTAAGATATCAAGTTTATACATTCGGTGTGATGAGGAGATCACTGGTCATTTTTTTAAACTACTTTCATGAAGTCGTGAATCGAAAAAAAATCAGTTTTTTTGTCCGACAATTAGAAACAAAGAGCAGTGAAGCACAGAGTGATCATGTGTGCGTAGTAGTAGTATTACTGCTATGAGATATTTACAGTCCTGACAGGAGGCTGGACCCTCCTCCAGCAGACAGACATTTACCGCTGTGTTGAGAAGACTTTTACTTTGACGAGAGCGGCCTAAGCCCCGCCCACCTGTCTAAAAGGGAATAATGGGTCGAAAATCCGTTTTGTCAGTCAGAACGGAAAAACGAGAAAACGAGTTGAATTAATTAATTTTCCTTTTTTCGTTTTCAACCAAAAACGAAAAATGTTTTTTCCTTTCTCAATTCAAAACCAAAAACGAAACAGCACAAGCAAATTACGGCCGAATTTTGTTTTTTGGATTCAATTTTTCATTTTTTCGTTTCAGGTCTCAAAACCAAAAAATGGAAGCATGTGACCCCTGACCGTCACGGGTCAAATGGACTCCCTACCAAAATAAAAGCCTTACTAATAAATGGGTAATAAAAGATAGATTACGTTAAATAGCGCTTTTATTTTTGCACAGCATTTATTGCATACACTACTAGGCTTGTAATAATGTTAGAAAATAATAATAATTATTACTATTATTAACAACAATACTTGTGGTATAGCTACACAAAAGCCAAATTTAAAAAGTTGCATGTGGCATACAATGATGCCTTTAGGCTTCTAATGAAGGTCCCTCGGTGGACCAGTGCGAGCCGGTTGTTTGTGCAAAATAATGTCAGAACACTGAAGGCTGTTATTAGAAATTGTATTTTTAAGTTTATTAAGCGACTCATGGACTCTGATGATATTATTCAAGCTTTTGTCAAACCTGGGCAGAGCAGTGTCTGGGTGTACTTCTGAGCTCTGGAGACACTGGAGGGAGTGTTTATATAGTTTATATGTGTGGTGCTCTTTTTCTGTTTTGTTGCTGTCTTTAGTATTTGTGTGTAATTTTATGGACCATTTGGAGTCTGGAATAAAGAAGAAAGAAAGAAGAAAGAGGAGCATGCCACTGTTTGTCCATAGGAGGATATGAACATTGTAAGATCCTTATGGCCCGAAAGCACTGGACACGGGAGCGTAGCGGAGGCGCCGCACGCGCTGCGAACGTCTCCGCGCAGGCGCTTGGCTGTCAGTGGTGGGGCAAGGGTCCTTGGGGGCTCCAAGCAAAAAAAAATTATTGGGCCCCCACCCCATCCGTGCACACCGAAAAAAAAAAATTGCACTCAATTTTTGGGACATTTGATATGTATTAGAGCTGGGCAACGATTAAATTCCTTAATCGCGAGTAATTGTAATCCTGGAGTTAATCACGATTAAAATGGCTCATTTGAAGTCTGCCAAGGCCATTCAAAATGTGTGTGTTACATAAATAAGAAATAAGTCCTCAAGAACGAGTTTCTGTTTATTCAGTTAGACATGAATAATCAGCAGCATCACAGGAAACCAGCAGGTAATCTGACACCGTTCTGTGTTCATGTGTCATCAACCAAGTCAGAAACAGGTGAACAATGGAATTTTCTTATGAGCGACACTTCCTCACACTTCATCATATCTCCGACTCTCAGACAGAGAAGGCAGGATCAATTCAGTCACGCCGAATTGTGCCTCATCCTCACCTTTATTAAGCCAGATTGTGTGTTGAAGGGAAAGGTTCTTTGTTTTGTGTGTTTTCAGCGCCTGAAGAAGGCCCAGCGAGAGAAACGGTGCACCGGCAAAACACGTGATTTAAGATTTATTTTCATTTTTTCATATTTGTGCTCCTGAGTCTAAGTCTGTGCCTTACTCCAGCCTTTTCCTCCTGATTTTTCTGATAATTCGGCCGAGCTCAATATGGCAAATAATGAGGAATGGACCGTGTTTCACCGCTAAAAGCGCAAGTGTGTGTTTTTTTTGACAGTCAGCTGGAGCGCGGTGTGACTCTCGCGGCGCAGGACAGGTTCGGCTTGTTCAACCCCCCCCCCCCCCACCCCCCACCCCCCAGCCAGGCTGGACCAGGCAGACATCCACACTAAAATATATCAAAGTGAACTGCAGAGCTTGCATGTGTAGACACAGCTCCCAGACCCAACTTTGAAAAGCATAGATTAACGGTGACATTTTTTTTTCTGGCGCGATAAGAGTCTCGCAGTAACGCAGCACGTTACCGCCGTTAACGGCCCAGCTATAATATGTATACTGAAAAACTTAGAGAACCCCTAATCTCTTCTATTAGATCCAGGGACCAACAGAAGTGCTTGAAAGCCCTGGTTTATCAATCATTACATGATACAATAAACCTTGCGGCTCGCCTGATTGACGCAGACAACGCTGAAGGCTGATAGGGCCGTGTGGGGCCCCAAAAGGGGGTTTGCTACGTTGTTGTTTCATAATTGCATCATAAATGTCGATTGTTGTTGTTTCTGTGCAGTACATGTATTAGCACTTGGGGTACCCGGTCTCTCAGGGGCCTCCTTGCGGGGGGCCCCTAAAAGCCGGGGCCCCAGTCAAATGCCTGGTTTGCTTGTTGGCACGCCCCGCCTTTGTTGGCTGTTCGTATTGGAGGCGTATCTGCTGCCTGCGCTCTCAGCGCTGGTCACACATCGACTGCACTCGGCTGGATCCGGCTGCTCTCGGTTTTCACGTTTGTTCCTTCTGTCTCGCTCTGCCAGTATGGATGTGTATGTTTTGGTGACCTGTGGAGAGACTTTTTCTGCTCCAGGTTAAGGTGCCTGACAAAGACTCTGACCTTCTACGGTTCCTCTGGTGGACATCAGGCAACATCAATCAGGAGCTAGTGGAGTTCAAAATGGTGGTGCATTTGTTCGGAGCGACCTCATCTCCAAGCTGTGCCAGCTTTGCGTTGCGCAAGTGTGCTGAAGACAACAGAGATGAGTGCAACAACGAAGCAGTAGAAACGATGCTCAACAATTTCTACGTGGATGACTGTTTGAAGTCAGTACACACAGAAAAAGAAGCTGTTCAGTTGTACCACACATTGCGAGCTGTATGTGAAAAAGGCGGATTCAGACTCACCAAATGGATAAGCAATAGCAGAGCATTGCTGTCGATGAGTGATGAACACCCTGGGGATCTAACCATGGAGGACCCAGAGGTAAGGAACGCCATGGTTTGTGCAACTGCTACCGAAGAACGAGATGCTGTACGAGAGCTCATGCAGTACTTCTCATCTTGGATGCGCCTCAAGAAAGCAGTTGCCTGGCTGATGAAAGTAAAGAGCATTTTGCTGAGACTGAGTCGAAAGAGGAAAGAATTAAGTACAATCAAAGGTACACCAGAAGTTGAGATGGAAATGAGGACCTTCAAGTCAGATGTCATGAGCGCTGACATTCAGAGACTCACTGTGGAGGATCTTACAGAAGCTGAACAAGAGATCATTCGATACTGCCAGAGGAAAACGTTTTCCAAGGAGATCTCTGCACTTCAAAGATGTGAAGGCATATAGAGCCTGTTCAAGCTGAATCCTGTTCTTCATGATGGCATTCTCAGAGTTGGTGGGAGACGAAACAGGTCTGCTTTGCCTGAGGAGTCCAAGCGACCAGCAATTCTGGACAAGAATCTTCACGTCACAAACCTGATCCTAAAAGAGATCCATGAAAACGTAGGTCACAGCGGCTGCAATCACGTGCTAACCAAACTACGGACCAAGTACTGGATCCCAGGTGCAAATTCAGCAATAAGGAGGATCCTATCCAAGTGCATCATCTGTCGACGCTCACATGGTGCTGCAGGACAACAGCAAATGGCTGACTTACCTCGAGACAGAGTCATGCCAGATGGCCCTCCATTTGCCAACACTGGAGTGGACTACTTCGGCCCATTTGAAGTAAAACGTGGAAGAAGCACAGCCAAGAGATATGGTGTTATCTTTACGTGTCTGAGCATTTTCTCTTCCGGGTTTCAGAATTAACCTCCGAAAATCTTTTAACACAAAATGACTTTTCCTTAGTGCCAAAAATAAACTATTACCATGTTAATGCCAATAATAGGGTTTGGACTAGCTAAAAAAGCATGATACAGGCCCTTTAAATATGCTCTGAGATATATCACAAGAAATGAAAATCGTATAAGATCTGAATCCTTGGCGCACAAACTGCATAACAATGATTACTGTGATTTCTGGAAAGAGATAAGAAAGCTTAACTGTCGAGTCTCACTTCCGACTAACATTGATGGTACATTTGGCTCTGATAATATTTGTCTTCTTTGGAAGAACTATTACTGTAAACTGTTTAATTGTATACAGAGTAGTTTAGTTGCTGTTGAGGCCTTAGAGTCGGATGTGGGAGTTACCGTAACTCCTCAAGAAGTGTTTGAGGCTGTCTCTACACTGAAGCAAAATAAGTCATGTGGTCTTGATAAAGTCACATCGGAACATCTCAGCTTTTGCCAGCCGAAAATTGTGTCCTCTTTTGGCCATTTGTTTCACTGGGTTCATGATACATGGTACTTTGCCTGAGTCACTACTTGTCCCTGTGATAAAAGACAAAGCAAAGAAACTCAGCTGCATGGAAAACTATCGGCCCATAGCCTTGGCCAGCACCATTTCAAAAGTGCTTGAAAGAGTCATCTTGAATCGGCTTGCACCCTTTCTGTACAATGCAGCCAACCAGTTTGGTTTCAAGATTGAGCATAGTACTGACACCTGTATTTTTGCCCTTAAGGAAATGCTGGATAAATATCATTTACAGGGGTCTACTATGTTTTTATGTTTCCTTGATGCTTCTAAAGCATTTGATCGAGTTAATCATGAGAAACTATTTAGACAGTTGTCTAATACAGGTGTTTCAGGCTACCTCATTAGAATCCTCACATTCTGGTACTCCAAGCAGACTGTGACGAACAGGCGTTCGTCACTGGTGAAATGCACTGCACTTTGCACTGAGACACTTTCTCTCATTCACATTGCACTAATGCACAGCACTTTAAAGAAGCTAATTTGCACTTAACATAAAGAATCATTTGCACAACGATTGCCTTTTTAAATTATTTATTTATTGGAACCCGTTTGTGGGTCTGGTCGGGCGTGGCGGCGGACCTGCAAGACAAACATATGACAAATGAAATTGGGGAATGTGCAATGTATGTGCTTGGTTTTAACTAGCTTTTCTTTTAGGGGTTGTCATGCATGCAGTGAGTGTGGAGAAGGTGTTGGGTGTGTGAATGTGGCGAAGTGTGTGTGATTTTAACTCACCGTTCTGCTCTTGTGTCCAGGAGTGGTGTCCGGCCAAAAGATTCCCCGGGCGACGGACACCACTAAAGAAGGTTCTGGGCTGGACCAAGAGTGGAAATGGGTGGGGGGTGGTTTCACGGATTTTAGATATGGTTTAGGATTTCATGTATTTATTTGGGTCGATAGTTTGGTTTATTCTTAAGTATGGGTTTTGTTTTCGTTAGGTTAATATTATGAGTTTATAGTGGAGGATTTTAACATATTTTTAGAGATCTAATATTATGTTTTATACCTCCTGGAGTTTTATGGTTTTACCCTATTAAGCTGGGTGTACTTAAGGGCCCGAGGACACTCAGTAGAGAGAGACCGTGATTGTGTTGGTGGCAGCTGTGAGCTGTGTGCTGCTGCTGGGGAAGCCTGACTCCAGAAATCCTCCAATGCACCTTTTTGCACTTTTGGCACTTCTGCACTTTATCTTTGATTTTTGCACAAGAAAATAAAAGGAAGTGGACCACTCAACTTTGACTCATCCCTTGGTGCTCACTGTCCCTCCACCGCTCACGCCACATTGTTTACACAGACCATGCAGGTGAAATGGGGGGAGTCCATGTCCGACACATTCAGGGTCAGCAATGGGGTCCGACAAGGTGGGATTTTATCCCCTCTGCTGTTCAATATGTACATGAATGATTTGTCTATACAGCCAAACAATTGTAATACTGGCTGTGCTGTCGGAGGCTCTGTGGTGAATCACCTTATGTGTGCAGATGACCTGGTGGTGTTTTGTCCATACAGTGTCGGACTTCAGGAGCTACTGAATATTTGTTCTCAATATGGCATAGAAAATGACCTCAAATATAATGCCGAAAAAAGCTCAATAATGATTGTGAGAATGAAAGATGAAAAATATGTTCCCGAAGTTCACACTGTGTTCTTAATGTATGTTCTTAATGTCACCAATGAGCTGAAATACCTGGATCATTATATCTGCAGTGACCTCCCTGATGACAGGGACATGCACCGACAGCTGTGTAAATTGTATGGACAATCTAATATGTTAGTTAGAAAGTTCAGTATGTGCTCTGTGAGTGTTAAAATTAAGTTGTTTCAATCTTTTTGCTCTCCTCTGTACACTGCTCAACTGTGGCGAAACTACAAAAAGTCCAGTTTGCAGAGGCTCAAAGTGGCTCACGATGACTCTGTGAGGCTGCTGCTGAAGCTGCCCAGACACTGGAGTGCCAGCCAAATGTTTGCTGAATGTGGTGTACGACCTTGTTCTGCTGCACTTCGTCATTGTTTTTATAAATTCATGTGCCGACTTGACAACTCTGAAAATGCCATCATACGGTCCTTGGTCTGTCCTGAGTACAGTTCTGTGAGATTTACATCAAAACTGTGATAACATTGGCGCTCTTGTCTTTATGTAACTGGTGTGACATGTGTGTAAATAGCTTTTTTCTTTTTATACTCTTTAGACAGCATTGGAATTGTCTAAAGTATTTTATATACTCTTTTTAATTTATCTATGAATCAAGTGTACGCACCCATGTCCTTAATAAAGACTGAATGAATGAATGAAGGAGCTTTCGTGGTTGCAACTTGTGCAAAACTGTGCAGCAAGAATCTTGACCCGCACAAACAGATGGACCCGCATTTCTCCCATTTTGAAGGAGCTTCATTGGCTGCCAGTTTCTTATGGAGTCAACTTTAAGATTTTGGTTTTAACGTTTCGGGCCTTTCACGACCGAGCTCCTTTTTATATTCTCGACCTGCTCCAGCCTTACTCCCCTGTGAGCGTTTTAAGGTCTGCGGACCAGAATCTCTTAAAGGTGTCGCGTACCCGGTTCAGGACCAGAGGAGCCCGATCATTCCAGGCCGTTGCTCCCAGGCTCTGGAACGATCTCCACTCTCTCTCCGTTCAGTTGTGTCTATTGACACTTTTAAGACACAACTCAAAACCTTTTTATTCTCTCAAGCATTTGCTTAGTTTTTCGGGAATATTTTCATCTCATTTTTAGTGTTGCTTATTTATCTATGTGTATTTAATTGTTGTCTTATTTATGTATGCTGTGAAGCACTTTGTGGATTTTTGTCTGTGAAAGGTGCTATATAAATAAACTTTACTTACTTACTTACTTACTTTCTTCCTTTCTGACTCAGGATCAGAACCATCAATTCAGACTGTGTTCCTCTAGTAGTTCTACAGTCCAGCAGCAGCACCAGGAGCCGCGTTGACAGTGTTAGCACACATTTATATTATACAAGCGGGGACCCAAAAGTCCCCGGACTGTGGTTCTAACTTTTTATTTTTTTATTTTCACATTTAATCAACACTGTCACCTTCACAGTCCTCTCCTTCGGCTTGAATCCAGCGCTGCAGCCGGGATTTCCACTGCTCAAAGCAGTCGGCAAACTCCTGCGTAATGATCGCTTTAAGAACATTCTTCGATTTTTTCTGCAGCTCTTCCTCACCATGAAATCTCTGCCCCTTCAGTGCCTCTTTCATTCTTGGGAAGAGACAGAAGTTGCACGGGGCTAAATGGAGGGAATACAGCGGATACAGCAGGGCCATGCCATTTTTCACCAGGAACTGTTTTACCGCAGAGCCCTGTGCGCCGGCGCCTTGTCATGATGGAGCCTCCAGTCCCCCTCCCCCACAGCGCCGCCGCTTCAGCCTGACCGCCTCCCCGAGCGCCGCAGCACTTCCAGGTTAAAGTCCTGGTTGACGGTTTGCCCCGGCGGCACAGACTCCCTGTGGACCGTCCCTTTGACGTCAAAAAAGCAGATCAGCTTTGATTTTGTGGACATTGTCCTCTGTGCGGGAGGTGGAGGGTCGGCCGGAGCGAGGCGAGTCTGCGATGGACGTCTGACCACTCTTACAGCACCCATAGACCTGTGTTCTCCCCAGAGCCTCATCTTTGTACGCGGTGTGGATCATGGTGAGTGATCTGTTGCCGTTTTTCCCAGGAGAAAACAAAATCGGGTTCGGCCATTTTCGGATTTTTCGAAGAAGGGGGGGGGGGGGGGGGGGGGGGGGGGGCTGTAGTAACATAAACACTGGCTGTGAGCTGCCTGTGTGTCTTTGGGAGGTGAACATTTTCACAGTTGTGCTTAAGGCTATGCTATAGCAACATATAACGGCCAAAAGTCTGAAATCTTTCTTGTTTTTGTTTTTTTTTATAACCACAGTCCGGGAACTTTTGGGTCCCCCCTCGTATACTCAGTCTGCTGTGTAGCTGTACTGCTGCAGTGAGGAGCAGGGTTTGTGTTCAGGTAGTCCATGGAAAGTATGTTTTCAAGAGTTCAGAGTTGATTCATTCCTCAGTGACAGAAGGAAACATGCAGTCTCCAGTAAATCCTCCATCCAGGCTGAAGATATTATTGCCTCCATCAGATTCTTCTGAGTTCAGCCTGGTGAGGCTGTGGTTCTCAGCAGCAGGTTACTGACAGGTTAGCAGGTTACTGACAGGTTAGCAGGTTACTGACAGGTTAGCAGGTTAGTGACAGGTTAGCAGGCTAATAACACTTTAGCTTCACTGTGGGTTCAGGTGTGTTTCATACCTGTAGATGTGTCTTCAGGTTTGATGAGATCCTGGATGTTGAGAGCATTTTCTCAGCTGGAGGCAGAATTTACGTTGAACAGAGAGCTTCTGGGCCTCATCGGACTTAAATACATCTATAGACATCTGTAGACTATGTCTACGTTTCCAGCCAGAAGAGTTTCTCTCTCTGGAGCAGCCATGACTCCAGCAGCAGGTGGTAAAATTCATGGCAACGCAGGTTGTTTTATTCACGGTTAAACATATCAGTAGAGCGGGAGGCTGCTCCAAGACAGCGGTTGATGCGGCGTCTATCATTTATATATCTACGGTGTCTATTGTTTATAGATGTACGATGTGGCGGTTTGTGCCATAAAGTGCCACAATGTGTGTGTACAGCACGGATGGTAAATGGACTACACTTGTATAGCGCTTTTTCATCTGCATTTAGCAGAGACCAAAGCGCTTTGCACTGAAATATCACATTCACCCATTCACTCCATACTGGGTGGTGGTAAGCTACTATTGTAGCCACAGCTGCCCTGGGGCAGACTGACGGAAGCAGAAGCGTCTGCACCATCGGCCCCTCCGACCACCACCAACCATTCACTCTCACACGACTTTCATACTTAGGCGACGTGGGTGAAGTGTCTTGCCCAAGGACACAATGACAGTTTTACACCTGCGGGAGCGGGAATCGAACCGCCAACATTCCGGTTATGAGACGACCTGCTCTACCATCTGAGCTACTGTCGCCCAATGATGTCTGTTGTTTCTGGTATATTCCATCTGATTTTCAAAAGTAATCCCACTCAGTAATCCGTGTTTTTATCAGAAGTACCTGTAACGAGATTCCATATTTTTTGCGTCTACTGGAAGGGATTACAGTTACAACTTTTTTGTATCCTGATTACGTAACGCTCATACATGTAATCCATTAATCCCAATATTGTAATCCCAATACTGGTGTATTGACATCCTCTCCTCCTGTGTCGGCGCCAGATCCCTAATTTTATGTCTGAGTTGGACGTCCCACATTCTCCTCGTGTGTCTGTAGATTCCTTCTGTTATGGAATTTCAGCTTCTTTTGAATTACACTTCTGAATTCTGTCTTGGATACCTTTGCCTCACTTTGAATAAAAGCTTGAGCTACACTCCAGTGTTTGAGTCTGTTGCTCTGACCACGATCTGTGACAGATTAGTTCTTGGTTTACTAGACTATAGTTGGGGGGGGGTTATATTATGAGATCGAACATTTTTTTCAATGTTAATGAAAATGTAGACGTGACTGAGATTTGCGGCGGTAAAAATCACTGTTTCTCAGGTTTGTTCCCCAGCATGCCTTTGTGAGTAAAAAGGAGAAATGAGGCAGGAACTGGACTGTGTCCAATCTCTATTGATTTTCGGCCTACCTTACCTGCATCCTGGTACTCGTGCAAATTTGCAGCTTGGGAATGTCTAGAAACAAATGGACTCCTTCATTGGTTGTGACAGCTGTGTGAGAACTGACAGGCAGGAACTAATTTTTCCATCATACACAAATAAAAACAAAAGAAGCGGGGTGAATAACTGTCTTATTACAGGCAGGCATCGATGGCACCCTATAAATGCAAATATCACAGAGCCAGCTTCTTCTTCATTGGGAGGGATTTTCTGGTGTCTATTATCAGTTAGTGGAAAAAAACACATTATTCCTCACGTTGTTTCAATCACTTCTCGTAATAACATGCAAATGAATTCAGTGTAAACTAGTGTCATTTTGTTTTTCTTTGTAGAAATTAACATGTTGAATTGTAACAATTTTGGGCTGCTGTTTGAGTTGTATTAGGTCATCAGTGATATATAATTGATTCGTTAAAGTCAATCAATTTTACATATTAAATCAGCAATAACAATTTTAACTAGGGATGTCCCGATAAGGTTTTTTTGCCACCGAGTCCGAGTCCTATCATTTTGAGTATCTGCCGATTCCGAGTCCCGATCCGATTCTTTTCTAATATAGTAAAATATGTACATTATCTATAAAAAAAAACCTAAAAAACTTATGAAAAGTTCTCCTTTTTTATTTTCTTAACGTCAATTCAAAACAACACTTACAACAGTGCATTTCTGTGACTAAAAATAACAATCGGAAAATAAATAAATTTTCTCTGTAATTACATCTTTCTGTAGCACGGAAAACCTAAATACATCTCATTTAACCCATCAAAGTCGGGCAGCATTACCGCTTCAGTGAGCAGCAGCAGCCAGAAACGCTCAATACAGAGTGAGGAGGCAGTGCAGCAACACGATCTGGACCCGGAAACAGGACCAGTTATGCATGTGCGCGAGTTTGATGCATTTCATTGCCCAAGAAACAGCTGATTAGCGCAAAGAAGAAGAAAAAAGACATGGCGTCAATGGTAGAACTGTGCAACAGCGCTTCCGGGTTTAATGATAGAATTGCGCAACAACGCCACGACCGTAAATGCATCCCGGCTTCAATGGGTTAAAAAGGAAATTAAAGAAAAAATAAACATCTGTATCCAACCGAGTCCAAATCGGGAGGAAACTTCCGATCTTGAGTGAGTCCGTAATCACGTGATCGGGCCGATTTCCGATCACGTGATCGGATCTGGACATCCCTAATTTTAACATTGGTTGGGGTCTTGATTGCCATATGTAAGAAAATTAAAATAACTTTTACCATTTTTTTTACTTTTTTCTTGACTGTTTCATGAAATCATCTCATGTATTTGATGAAAGTCTTTATGTGATTATAATTGTTTCTGTTTCTTCACTTTCTGACAACCCAGAAGCCAGCCACAATGTTTTTAAAGAGTTTCCCATAAAGAGACATGAGATTTGAACTCAACCCTGATTGCCTTGGTTAATACAAACCAATAAGTTTGTCTAATTTCAGATTTTCTCCATCATTAATTCTGTCAAACAACTCAATCTATTATGAGTCATTTTTATGGAGGTAAAGACAAAATCTTTTCTAATCTGTGAAATAAAAACTATTCCAATATATACTGTGATAGTGGGTCATGATTGAGCTTGGATGCATGGTGGAGAGAGGAGGTGGATCTGGCTGCAGAGAGAGAGAGAGAGAGGTGGTGGAGCTTAAAAGTGCATTAAGGAGTTTGCACATTTTATGCGAAACAGCGCCCCCTGCAGTCCTTGGGCATAATGCAGCTTAGTGAAACACTCTTGCCTGTGGCTCGTGTGCACGGAAAAGAGGAACTCCTTCCTCGCTCGTTTAGTAGCGCTCAAGTAAAATGTAAGTTTCTTTTCCCTGGTGGAGTCTGTGTGGAGCTGCAGTGCTAGAAGCCAGTCTGTTCTGACTTTCTGGAAGATCCTGCTCAGTTGTTGCTCACTAAGCATCTGGCGGAGTAATGGCGGACAAAACGAAACTTAACCAGCCGGAGCGTACATTACGTCATTCCTTTCAAATTCTCCCCAAAAAAATTCTGGTGCCGGACCGGCACTGTGACTTTCAAGTGACAGTTTAGCCTGTTAGAGGTTCTGGTAATGAATATGTCAGGGCACATTGTGCACATCATTAAAAATGTGTAACATATTTATGGTGGAAAATAAGTATTTTTAAGGTTGTAAAACTCCTTAATGCTCCTTTAAAGCAGAGTGGAGAGAGGCAGTGGAGCTGGCTGCAGGGTGGAGAGAGGCAGTGGAGCTGGCTGCAGGGTGGAGAGAGGCAGTGGAGCTGGCTGCAGGGTGGAGAGAGGCAGTGGAGCTGGCTGAAGGGTGGAGAGAGGCAGTGGAGCTGGCTGCAGGGTGGAGAGAGGCAGTGGAGCAGGCTGCAGGGTGGAGAGAGGCAGTGGAGCTGGCTGCAGGGTGGAGAGAGGCAGTGGAGCAGGCTGCAGGGTGGAGAGAGGCAGTGGAGCTGGCTGCAGGGTGGAGAGAGGCAGTGGAGCTGGCTGAAGGGTGGAGAGAGGCAGTGGAGCTGGCTGAAGGGTGGAGAGAGGCAGTGGAGCTGGCTGAAGGGTGGAGAGAGGCAGTGGAGCTGGCTGAAGGGTGGAGAGAGGCAGTGGAGCTGGCTGCAGGGTGGAGGGAGGCAGTGGAGCTGGCTGCAGGGTGGAGGGAGGCAGTGGAGCTGGCTGCAGGGTGGAGAGAGGCAGTGGAGCTGGCTGAAGGGTGGAGAGAGGCAGTGGAGCTGGCTGCAGGGTGGAGAGAGGCAGTGGAGCTGGCTGCAGGGTGGAGAGAGGCAGTGGAGCTGGCTGAAGGGTGGAGAGAGGCAGTGGAGCTGGCTGCAGGGTGGAGAGAGGCAGTGGAGCAGGCTGCAGGGTGGAGAGAGGCAGTGGAGCTGGCTGCAGGGTGGAGAGAGGCAGTGGAGCTGGCTGAAGGGTGGAGAGAGGCAGTGGAGCTGGCTGCAGGGTGGAGAGAGGCAGTGGAGCTGGCTGCAGGGTGGAGAGAGGCAGTGGAGCTGGCTGAAGGGTGGAGAGAGGCAGTGGAGCTGGCTGCAGGGTGGAGAGAGGCAGTGGAGCTGGCTGCAGGGTGGAGAGAGGCAGTGGAGCTGGCTGCAGGGTGGAGAGAGGCAGTGGAGCTGGCTGAAGGGTGGAGAGAGGCAGTGGAGCTGGCTGAAGGGTGGAGAGAGGCAGTGGAGCTGGCTGCAGGGTGGAGGGAGGCAGTGGAGCTGGCTGCAGGGTGGAGGGAGGCAGTGGAGCTGGCTGCAGGGTGGAGAGAGGCAGTGGAGCTGGCTGAAGGGTGGAGAGAGGCAGTGGAGCTGGCTGCAGGGTGGAGGGAGGCGGTGGAGCTGGCTGAAGGGTGGAGAGAGGCAGCGGAGCAGGCTGCAGGGTGGAGAGAGGCAGTGGAGCTGGCTGCAGGGTGGAGAGAGGCAGTGGAGCTGGCTGCAGGGTGGAGAGAGGCAGTGGAGCTGGCTGCAGGGTGGAGAGAGGCAGTGGAGCTGGCTGCAGGGTGGAGAGAGGCAGTGGAGCTGGCTGAAGGGTGGAGAGAGGCAGTGGAGCTGGCTGCAGGGTGGAGAGAGGCAGTGGAGCAGGCTGCAGGGTGGAGAGAGGCAGTGGAGCTGGCTGCAGGGTGGAGAGAGGCAGTGGAGCAGGCTGCAGGGTGGAGAGAGGCAGTGGAGCTGGCTGCAGGGTGGAGAGAGGCAGTGGAGCTGGCTGAAGGGTGGAGAGAGGCAGTGGAGCTGGCTGAAGGGTGGAGAGAGGCAGTGGAGCTGGCTGAAGGGTGGAGAGAGGCAGTGGAGCTGGCTGAAGGGTGGAGAGAGGCAGTGGAGCTGGCTGCAGGGTGGAGGGAGGCAGTGGAGCTGGCTGCAGGGTGGAGGGAGGCAGTGGAGCTGGCTGCAGGGTGGAGAGAGGCAGTGGAGCTGGCTGAAGGGTGGAGAGAGGCAGTGGAGCTGGCTGCAGGGTGGAGGGAGGCGGTGGAGCTGGCTGAAGGGTGGAGAGAGGCAGCGGAGCAGGCTGCAGGGTGGAGAGAGGCAGTGGAGCTGGCTGCAGGGTGGAGAGAGGCAGTGGAGCTGGCTGCAGGGTGGAGAGAGGCAGTGGAGCTGGCTGCAGGGTGGAGAGAGGCAGTGGAGCTGGCTGCAGGGTGGAGAGAGGCGGTGGAGCTGGCTGCAGGGTGGAGAGAGGCAGTGGAGCTGGCTGAAGGGTGGAGAGCTCAGAGCTGGATCCTGACAGGTTAATGGACGGTATTACTGCCTCCATGAAGCAGGAGCCTCCGATTCTCAAATTCATCTGGAGGCCAGATACTATTGTTCGCGGGCCAGAAGTGGCGCTCGGGCCGCCAGTTGCCGACCACTGTTATAGGGCTATACGCTGCACAGAACAGACACTAAAGACAGACATTAAAAGGATGCCCACCTCACCAGAGGTGGGACTTACAGGATACGGTCCGCAGTTAACATGAACAACCACACATTAACAGGTCTAACTGGTAGAACTTTTTTTAAAAATTTTTAGAGCTTCAGAGCTTACAATGGATCACACAAATCTTCTGTTGTTATCATTTAAAATCTGGCACGGCGGCCTATAACAGTGTTCTTACCATATGTAACAGTCCAAAACAGCCCACATCAGGCCATGTCCGGATTCTCCTCCTCCTCCCTGTTTCGGCTCGGCGTCACTTGCTGGTGTAATTCAGACTCGTTTTGAGTCATCATCGCATACCCCTTCCTTCTTTTTAGAAAATGACAATAAATGTAACTGTCTTTTAGACATGTTTGATTAGCTCTTTGCTTGTTGTCTCCATGAATAATCTCAGATGCAACAATTTTCTATCAGAGGCGGTGTTTGATTTCAGTGCATTAGCAGATCTGCAGCTGTTTTAAATCACTTTTACTTTTTGACTTTTAATTGTATTAAACAACGCAAAGTTGTTCTGTAAATTCATGTCATGCGATCAAAAAATTACAGGATTTGTAATTAATTAAACTAATTAATCGCATTTTAATCTCATATCTACTTTAGGTCCCCAAGTGAAGAATTCAGATTCATTCTGGGATGTTCCAGAATTGTAGTGCATGACTCATCAAATAAATACACCGAGAAGAGATTTGAAATCCACATTTTTACTGATGGTGAATGAAAGTTAAGTCAGGACATCTTCTCCAAAATAAATTCTAAGCCCAATTAGGCAACTCAAATAACACTTTCAGTGTGTTTCATTGAAGAAATTCAAAAGAAGAAAAAGTTAAAGTACATCCCAGCAAACCAATTCGGCCTGGTGCACTATTCTAAAATTCAGTACAAATATTGATAAAAAAAAAATTCTGAAATAAAACAAGGCTGAGTCTCAAATAGCCACTGAAGCAAATTACATTCAAAATGAATACTAAAGCTAACTCAGTACAGCAATTTAAATTGAATTCTACAAGCATAACATGCCTCTAAATAAGACAATTCCATTCACATTGAATTGCCACTCAAGTGTGCTATAATTACCTCCGCCACGGAGGTTATGTAATCACGTCGGTTTGTTGGTTGGTTGGTTAGTCTGTTAGCAACATTACGGAAAAAGTAATGGACGGATTGCAATGAAACTTTGTGGAAAGGTGGGTCTTGGGCTAACTTAGAATCCATTAAATTTTGGTGATGATCCGGATCACTGTCTGGATCCAGGAATTTTTTAAAGAATTGTTTATCATTGAGAGATAGGGAGTCTTTCACATGGTTGGGCAGGCCCGCTGACAGGGGGGACAAACGCCTGGTTCACAGGACGCGCCCCAGGACACAGCGCCCCTGTTAACCTATCTGACGGTGCTTACAGCGCTGTGTGCGTAGCGGCTCGCGCCGTGGAGCGCGGCGCTCCGCTCCTCTGTATTTTCTCTGCGAGCCGAGCGCCGTGCACCACCAGTTGTAAAGCACCTCACAGGAAGTCAGGAACTGAAAATAGGTGAGAATCCGGTCAATTTTCACATTAAAATGAAGTAAAATAACAAATTATGTTGCTTTTCGGTTTTCCTTTTCAGATAAACACACACACACACACACACACACACACACACACACACACACACACACACACACACACACACACAGGGAAAGAGGGCGACAGAGAGAGGCACCGCACGCTGCAGCGCTCAGCTCTGATCACATCCCCGATCACAACGTTGCTTTATTATATCTGGTGTTCTTATTGTTGTTGGTGACTGGTTTGAGCTGTGGCGGAGGTCTGCCTCTCTGAGGGCCACATTCCGCTTAATCTTAGATTCTTTTTTTTTAGTGCACTAATTTGCGGTGTGAAAAAATTGACCGGATTCTCTCGTATTTTCCGTTCCCGACTTCCTGTCTGGTGCGGTCTGCTCTGTCCAGCTTTACAACTGGTGGTCCACGGCGCTTGGCTCGCGGAGAAAATGGAGAGGAGCGGAGAAAATAGAGAGGAGCGGAGAAAATAGAGAGGAGCGGAGAAAATAGAGAGGAGCGGAGAAAATAGAGAGGAGCGGAGAAAATAGAGAGGAGCGGACGCCGCGGTCCACGGCGCGAGCCGCTCCGCACGCGGCGCTGTCCTGCGCCTCCTGTATGAACCGTCAGAGAGGTGAACAGTAGGGATGGGACGAGATCTCGTGTCACGAGATCTCACGAGATCGAATGCCGCGAGATTGTGTACGTTTATATAAAGGCAAAAACTCTTTATTAACTGGAATATTGACGGAATAATACATTACATGGCACACAGCCATATAAACACGTGCAAAACTGTGTTGAATCTGGCCATATTCATATTTAAAAACCCGGTCGAAAAGGGACATGAAATACTGTTCTGCGCATGTTCTATCCGCAAGGAATCTTGGTCTTTTGAGTCCACAAACTACTTGTGATACAGTTTAATTGATACGATGTAAAGAAAATGTGCGGAAACGATCGTTCAGTTCTTCTCTTTTATTGAAAAAACGCTGCATCGCATCATTGAACATGTCACCACGTCTTCCCGGCTCACACTCTTTCTCTAACAACATGCAGAGAGCCTGCAGCCTGCAGACCTTCTTCCTCTGTGGTGTCTGTGTAGAATAAGGTTGAACATGCAAACAGCACACCTAGTGGCATGAAGTGCAAATGCAGTCATGGCGTCGTCTGTGTGCCGCGGTTTGAATGGGGATAGGGGAACTAGGCAGCCGCCTAGGGCGCAGTGTACAGGGGGGGGCGTCGTGGCCGTACAAAGGGCGCCCCGACCCGACACTCCGTGCTCCCCCCCCCCCCCGTCTCGTCTCGTCTCGATCTCGTGGACTCAATCTCGCGAGACATCTCGTCTTGTGGAATTTGTGTCTCGTCCCACCCCGAGTTAACAGGGGCGCTGATCTGACAGTCGGTGCGCGGCGCTTCCACTTCAGTGTCGGAAGCAGCGCGTCCTGTGAACCAGGCGTTTGTCCCCCCCTGCCTGCCCAACCATGTGAAAGACTCCCTATCTCTCAATGATAAAGAATCCTTTAAAAGATTCCTGGATCCAGACAGTGATCCGGATCATCACCAAAATTTAATCAATTCTAAGTTAGCCCAAGACCCACCTTTCCACAAAGTTTCATTGCAACCTGTCCATTACTTTTTCCGGGATCTTGCTAACCAACCAACCAACCAACCAACCAACCAACCAACCAACATGATTACATAACCTCCTGGCGGAGGTAACAATAGGTTTCCTGCTGAGCAGCCAGAGAGCAGAGTCAGTCAAAGGAAAAGAGTTTTCTGGATGAGCAGCCTGCAACTGGCAACTGCAGCATGATGTGCAGGACAAGTGGTTTGGTATCAGCTCCGGCATGAATGCCTATCTTAAATAGGATCTTCATCAGTCAGATGGAGCTTTAGTGCAGCAAGGGTCTGGGGGGAGTCTCCAGGAGAGGAGAGAGATTTTCATCAGGAGAGAATTAATATCCTCTCTGATTTCTGCTCTGACAGGCTGATCACACGGCAGACAGAAGCTTCTGCTTCTCATGGCCCTGTCACATGCTCCCACACACTGCAAACTAGCACAGGACAGTTCCCATGTTGTACAATAATAACCACAAATACATTTTCTGGAGAAATAATACAGTAGAACTTAGGGGTGAATTCTGATCCCCCACTTGACATACCGGCAAAACCCTGGTTGACACTGGGATAACTGCTGGTGCCAGACATTTCTGTCTGAACCCCAGGATAACTGCTTGAACCACAGCACACCTGCTTGCAGCGGCTTCCTCTTTCACAAGCTTTGATCAAAGCTTATTTTAATGAAAAATTTATATTCCATGTAGAGTTTTTATCTCTTCACTACATTTATTAATATTACCCAGGATTCCAATGGACAGCATGACGAGTCCCATAGTCTGCGTGCGGCGTTCCTAAGGGTATAATTTATTGAGTAATTGGAACACAGCAAATATGTGAAATGATTCAGTGGGAAATTTCTGAGGTGATTCCACTCGATGAGTTCAAAGCACTTATCTCAGGACCATTAAAACAGACATTACAGCTCAGGAGATGACGTTGCAAGGTGCTTAAAAAAATGCACATGGGGAAATAATTGGAGGATGTTGGCAAGTGATATGGCGTGCGTGTGTGTGTGTGTGTGTGTGTGTGTGTGTGTGTGTGTGTGTGTGTGCGGGGTGATGGGGAGTCAGAGAATGTGTTGAACAGCGTGTTTAAAGATGTATTAAATTTCCTCCCTTGCTGCCTTTCCTAAATGGCTATGAATTAATTTTTAAAGACCGCCTTTCCCCCAAAAAAATCCCTGTGCAGTGAAGTTTCACCCTCAACAGTGAAATCCACTTCCAAGTAAGCACTTCACCAACATTAACAATATTACCGTATTGGCCCGACTATAGAACGATCTTTTATTCCAGAAATTCTATTCTAAAAAATGGGGTCGGACTGTAATCGAGGACTATATTGTCGTTATACATCCGCACCGCTACACAGAGCCAAAGCACCGGTGACCAGAAAGCGAATGGAGCGTCGCAGTGAGCAACGTGACCATCTGGAACGAAGGGGCTCGAATGCTAGACAAGTGAGCAAACAACACAGGAGAAGTTTAAACTGATGGTTCAACGCCGCAGAGTCAACAAACAACTACCAAGCCGTCAAGATGTATTAGACTGAATTATGAAGGCTCATGAAGTTGAATTGAACTTGAATTTGATGGTTATAAAGTTATTTACATCATTAATGCAGTTATTGATCCTTTAAGGTTACTTTATTGCTGCTTTTTCACTGAGTCATAGCCTGAGATTTTGAGAAAGAGAATATAGTTGTTTTTTTTATTTAATACTGCAGTAATATTTCGTGATCTTAAATCACATGAAGTGTTATCTCTGTTGTGAGTTTTCCTAGAATAATTGTACAACAAGAAGTTGTTTCATGAGTAACCTTATTGTCTTCGACATATTTTTATTTTCTCAAAATGATATTTGAAAAACTGGGGACGTCGTATTATCAGAGTCGTACTATAGTCGGGCCAATACGGTATATAGCTATATGATATTGTGGTGATCACGTGGACATAATTCACCATTCGGACTGAGGGGCGGGGTTTCAACAGCGCTTATAATGCGCTGCACCAAGTGTGCTTGTGTGGTGTGTTTTCCTGGTTATGGAGAATAAAGAAGTTCCGTGTGTTCAGAGCTGACCACAACACACCTGACAGTGGCTTCAGGAGCTGCAGAGAGCCAGACCGCTCTTCAGTCTCCTGTGTCTGTTTGGTGACCAAGCTGTGTAAGTGTTATTTCAGATTATGTTTCATTGTAATTGGAAAAGGAAAAATTTGAAATGATACAAATATGACATGAGGGATAAGTAACGACCTTCAAAATGACAAACAACACAAAAAGATTACTGTAAGTGTGCTTAGAGCCATTTGTCTCTGACTCCATAGCTTCAAACTTCAATTTCCATTAACAGCCAATCTTCTTCAAGAGGCGGGCGGTCCACACCACATTTGCGCATGCACGCTAATTAATTGCATGGGGGTTCGACTGCTGCATATGAATTGTGGAGTCACAAATCATTCGGGTGTGATTCTGTGTGGACTGCCCCGCACGGCCGCATACGCATGCGTTAAACAGCGTAAAAAGCCGGTGAATCATCATTTCTACCTGTAATTTTGAGGAAGGGAAAACCTGGACTGCAGCACAATGTCAGAAGTTATTATTTCACACCATCAAAGAACATATACTGCTACCACATATCTACTGCCTGACGATGGAGGAAGAATGAAAGCAGTGAAGAAGGTTTAGGGTGGAAACGACAAAAGGAGGAGCAGAGGTTCATTGCAGATTGCTGAGATTGGAGACTGATCTGGCAGTGGTCAGTCCAACCCCACACCTGCCAGTCCGCGATAAATCATGAAACATGTTTTATAGTTTAGGGGGAAAAAAAAAGTTTCGGACAATCCTGGAAAGCTGGTTGAAAATGTGTTTTATTGATCTTGCATCTTTTCGCTATGCATTCGGTAAAGCCCTGCACCTGTCAGTTTGCCTTCTCAGTTATGTGAATGAGTAGTGTGGCATGTAAAAGCGCTCACCGCTGTGAGAAGACCTCAGTGACGACGTGATGAGAACTGATGACAGGAAGCTGGACTGTGATGCACAACAAATACAGTTTTCTAACTGACAAAACACCAGGAATCTGGAACATACAAGAACCCAGAATGATGTTAGAATACATTCAACCCTTAAAATTCATGCAAAAGTAAGTAAAACGCCATTTTAGCTACCAAAATGATATTTTAGCTACAAAATAAACCCATTGCCCCCAACTTCATAGCCCAAATTTATATGGCTACCCAGTGTTTTTATGAGTGTTGACCAGAACCTAAAAAACCTAAATAAAATGTGGTCTTCCAATGTAAAATTGCAGGAAAACCAATCCAAGCATTTAGAATTAGAGCAATCTTTTACTGTTGTGATCCCCTTTTTCTCATGTGAGGTCTGGTCTTGGCTGTGGTTTGACAAGTTTCTAGTATAAGTAATCACTCCTGTCACAGCTGACAAAGGGGAGACTGTGAAGAATTTCCCCCAGAGTCATCATTTTCATTGTGCAGGACCTCGTACTTACCCCTGCCACCTGCAATTATTGTCAGTGGGAAAATGTAACCCAGCTGACACTGGGTTTAACTCCATGACAGATGTCATCCTCTACACCTTCTCCGTCACAGCCTCCTGAGAGGCTTCCAAAAGGAGGAGGGATCGATGTCTGAGAGACAGTCTGGCTTTTCTGTCAAAATGAGATGAGGTTGAGAGACTGTCAGAGTGGTGTTCAGACAACAATCTCACAATGAACACCGCAAAAACAAAAGAACTCATCCTTCCACAAATGTGGAGCCATGGACCCAGCCCACTCCTCATGAACGGGGTCTGTGTTGAAGGGTCCACTCATTCAAGCTTGTGGGTGCTCACATCTCTGACGACCCCTCCTGGAGTGGGGAAGAAGGCCCAGCAGCGACTCCGCTTCCTGAGAGTGCTGTGGAAAAACCCATCTGGAGGAGAAGCTGCTGTTGACCTTCTACCGAGCCACCATTGAGAGCATCCTGGGTACTGCATCGCAGTGTGGTATGCTGGAAGCACTGCAGCCAACAGGAGAGCGCTGCAGAGAGTGATCAATGCCACCCAGAAGATCGCTGGTTGCCTCCTCCCCTCCCTGGACAGCATCGCTAGCTCTCACTACCTCTGCAGAGCAACAAACATTATCGAGGACCATCACATCCCAGTCACAATCTGTTCAACCTCTGGTCGGCGCTACAGAGCGCTCAAAACAAAAACAAATAGACTCAGGGACAGTTTCTTCCCCAGAGCCATCAGTGCTCTGAATAATAAGAAAACATGAACACAATAACAATATCTTCACTGGGATCACCCACTACATGTGTAACCTTGTGCAATATGCACCTCCGTGAATAAAATGCAAAGTCACTTGACTGGTATGTGCAATTTTTTTATTTATTTTTTTGTTATTTTATAAAATGTTTATTCATTGCCTTGCTGTATTGTATTTTTATTTATATATGTTTCTAAGTACCAAATGGAGCAGCGTTCCCCCTTTCATTGTATACTTGTTATACAATGACAATAAAGGCTTTCTAATTCTACATTTACCTAATCACTTGGACTGGGTTTCCTCCTGCAAGGCTCATCACATCCTTGGATGTCAGCTCTTCCAGCACCTTGAACACCATCCAGCCTCAGCTCCTCAGGGACAAACTGACAGGGATGGGAGGAGGATCACACCTGGTGGGCTGGATAACGGACTGCCTGACTGGCAGACCTCAGTGTGAGCGACTGGCGGACTGGGGGTCCGACACTGTGGTGAGCAGCACAGCAGCATTGCAGGGAACTGAGCTCCCTCCGGTCCTTTTCACCCTGGACTCGTCTGACTTTCGGTACAACTCCCAGCTCTGCCATGGACAGAAGTTCAGGATGACACGGACGGACATTGTAAGGAGTGTACATAAGGACGAGGACAGACAACAGATCCAGGACTTTGTCACATGGAGTGACTCCAACCAGCTGCTTCTGAACACCACCAAGACCAAGGAGATGGTGATAGACTTCAGAAGAACCAGGCTGCACCCAGAGCCGGGGGCTATCAAAAGGGACTGTGTGAAGGTGGGACACACCTACCAACAACTGGGAGAGCAGCTGGATGATAACTGGACTGGACTGCCAACACAGATGCTCTGTACAGGAAAGGACAGTCTCTGTGGCATGGGCTGCATGGTGGGGGACGGGGGACGGGGGCTCATGCAGAATCTGTTCCACCATTTCAGCAATGAATTAGCCGACAACCAAACTCTGAATCAAAGATACAAACTATAACAACACAACACGTAGCTCATCACCACTCCTGAGCGGGGGTGGAGAGGGCGATGGGGTTATTCTACACTCCTGTTTCCTGGGGAGCTGACCTGGGGCAGGTAGCTGTTGCCAAAGCTGTCCGTCCCTGGGAGAGGGATCCCTCCATACTGTGGTTCTCCCCAAGATTTCTTCTCTTCCCACTGGGTTTCTGGAGTTTTTTCTTGCCGGATGTGAGGGTCTAAGGCGGTGGTTGCTTCGTTTTGTCTCGTTACTGTGAATTTGACATATTAACATTATGCTTATTCACTGTTTTTATTTTTACCAACCAATGTAACATCTTGAAGCCTCTGAGGCAGCTGTTGTTGTGATACTGGGCTATACAAAAATACATTGATTGATTGATTGATTGATTGATTCTCCTGGGTATGATCATGGCCCTCTGCCTGAGTGGGTGGGGTCGGCTTTTGGGCTCTAGGGGCCCCATGGCTGCCCGGGGTCCTGGCCGGGGCCTTTTTCCGTGCCCTTCTGGACCGGTGCATAGACATCTGGGATCTGGAATCTGGGCTGTAAGATGGCCGCCAGTGATCTGGACCCTGAGGGCCTCTCTGGCCTGCTTCTGGTCTTCTCATGGGTCAGAGGTCATGATCAGACTGATCTTCAATTACTCTTCATATTCTGCATGTGGACTCAGTCCCCTTGTTGTCTTGTGGTGGGTCAGACTATCTGGATCAGGTCTTTCCTGATGCCCTGGTTTGTAATTTGATACCTGGATCCTCAGTTTCACGTCCCAGATCCCTAGCAGCTATTCTCAAACAAAAAGCCGTAGGATGTCCTATCTTTATGCAGGTCCGGTAGCTGCTCGTCTGCAGTGTCAGTTCGAACTGAAGAAGGGTCAAATCTTTACTCTCTCTTCCTTCTTTATTCAAAATAAATTAATTAAAGTAAGAAAACATGTTAACAAGAGGAGCTTTATACTTAACAGCTCTTCTTGGAAAAGCAAATCTGTCTGGAACATAACAGCAGTCAGAACCTCCGTTCTGCTGCTTCCATGCTGGACAGGACTGGTTCAAAAAAAAGAAGAAGGATGTGGCATATAATGGAGTCAAACAGATTGTCTGGACTTGGTCTTGACCCATTGCTTCTGAGTCAAATTCAGCACGGGAGGATTTCAGAGATAAAATCGGAACACTGGTAGTCATGATATCCTGCAGCAAAGACAAGTCAGGATAACAAGGCAGTGTTCGGTTCACTCATATGCAATTTATTATTTTTTTTATTATTATTTTATCCCTCAGTGTGGGGGTAATCAGGTCATCATTCCTCCATTTGTCATTAGCATTGCTCACATTCCCTTTGTTAATTATGAGGTGCTATGATTTCTGCTTATGAAAAAGAGAAAGTTCTAAAGTCTTGATTTTGGCTTCGTGTTGATTTCATTAGTCTAAGTAGCTGCAGACAACAACAACTAATGAAAAGCTGAAGTGAACATACCAGGCCTGTTGTAATGCTGCATTCAGGGGCTTAATGACATTAGTCTTTTGTTTTGCAGAGGCTAACGACGCATTGTGCTCCCACCTTTCTGTGCTCTGAGGCAGTGTCTCCACAATATGAGACGTTGTTAATCGGCTTTGGTCGCTTGTGTCTGCTGACTGCGAAAACAGACTGCGTGTAATATCATCCGAGCCCAGGTACCGCTGTTGCTATAGCAATCATAATTACAAAAGGTTCATTAACTCACAACAGTTTGCCAGTCAAAGTGGGTTCACATTAACAAAATTTACATATTGAAAAAATTAACACAATTGGCATTAAACCAGGGTAATTAAAAGTGAGAAAGAAGCTACCAAACAGGAGGAAATGTGGAGTGAATGTGTGCACCGAGGGTGGTGGAATCAATTTTAAACAGGAAACGCACCATTTGAGCTCTTCTCCTCAGTCTGACTGGGACTTATAACAGTTCATTTGTTTACATGGACCCTCAAAAAACCATTCTGCGGACTTTAAGTCAAGGCTTACTCTCTATGTGAAGCAGTAATAAAACTGTTTGTCTTGCCACAGACAAACCCATCAATTGTTAGTGTGAAAAAGTAAGGCAAACGTTGCATAATTGGACCTCATTCTGGTGGTGGAACTGAAACAGGAAGTTGTACGCACATGTGTGAGAGTTGAGGCAGTTTCATGCTCGATGCGTCCGACTGGCTCTGTGCATCACGCCCCCCTACATAGTCGTCTCATGAAGAAAACTATTGCCCAGAGCACCTCCAAATTTTCCTAACTATGCAGTCAGAAATAAAGAAAATGGCGGATGATCAGAAAACATTAGTAGCTTTCATTCAAAAATATCCCCATTTGTATGATTCTTCCCACAAAGATCACCATGACATCCAGGTGGCGATCAGTTCCTGGAGGGAAATTGCAGCCACATTCGGGAAAGAGGAGTAGTGGGCGAAGAAGACCTGGAGAACTCCCAGGGACGGGTATGTGAAAGCCAAAAGGGACATTAAAGCATGAAGTGAAGACCCTGGTGGGAGGAGAAGTGTCCCCAGAACCCTACACATAATACAGGGAGACAGACTCAAGTGTCCCTTCAGATGAAGTCCTCCATTTTCTAAGCCACTTCATTCTTCTCAGGGTTGTGGGGATCTGGAGCCAATCCCAGCTACTTTGGGCGAGGGCGGGGTCACCCTGGACCGTTCGCCTATCTGTCGCAGGGCTGACACATATAGACAGACCATAACCATTCACCCTCAATTTAGGGTGACCAATTACCTGACATCAATGTTTTTTGGACCGTGGCAGGAAGTTTGAGAACCTGGAGGAATACACACACACACACACACACACACACACACACACACACACACACACTTTGAGAAGAAGCAAACTCCACACAGATAAACCCCCAGCGCTGGGCACACAGCAAAAAAAGGGCTGTATTCAGGAGTACCCGGGAAGAGGATACGGCTGGTATACAGGCCCTGTGCCAGCAAGAGGCTGCAGACAGCCACTTTCAGGAGTCTGCCTTACTAGGTGTGACTTGGTCTTTCATATGCTAATCAATGTAAGCAGGGAGCTGCGTGATGGATCCTTCCTCTCTCTTACCCCTTTCCCACTGGCCAAAAAACCCGTTTAAACCCGCTAAGTCATGGCAGTGGGAAAGGGTTTGACCCGGGATTTCGACCCGGGTCATTGACCCTGCAATCGACCCGGTAAATTGCTGAGTGAGTTTGTAGCGGCTTTTAGTGGGAGGGACACATCCGGGAACTTACATGATGACGTCGACGCAGCGCGGCTAAGTTAGCGCGCTAGTTGTTGTTTCTGGACACAGCGTGAGATTTCCTTCGTCCAGACGACCCAGCACTGGCAAGATAGCGAGACCAGAGAGCTTCCCCTGATCGATGAGGAAGAGGAGATTCGTCTACAGCTAACAGGGACTGTGTTCCGCTGCATTGTTTACTTTCGTTTTGCTCCGTCGCGCTGATGATGTCATCAACGTGGGACACCATCAGTGCGGGAAAACGCAGTGACGCGGCTCGCCAGCAGGAGGTGAGACGCGGGTCTGCAGGCGGTGGGAAAGGCGTCTAAAAAGGCGATAGTTAGCGGGTTGCAGACACGGGTCGACCCGCTAGCTGCAGTGGGAAAGGGGTATTTGTCTCATCAACAGGTCCATTTCATTTACAAAAAAAGCACCAAAAGCAGAGATAGCTTAATTCACTTGAAGATATATGTCTTTTTTTTTTTTTTGGAAGGTCTCCACAATTTACAAGCATTTCAACGTTTTAAATATCCTTAAAAAATTATACATATACATATATATGTATATATATACATATATATACATGTATATATATATATATATATATATATATATATATATATATATATATATATATATATATATATATATATATATATATAATTTTTTTTTTTTTTTTTAAGTTCTACAAAATTAAAATTGCCATTGGGTCCAATTTCTCACTCTATGTTGATCACTGAGTTCAATACTTCATACACTCTCCCAAAACTTTAAAAGACCAATATCACTTAATTTTATTGGACTGGATTCATCAAATTGGAGTAAAATGGCTTAAACGTGGTGTGTTTCATGATTATTACACTGTCTAGAATCTGTACATACTTAGTTGTATTTGAAGATGTCTCCTAAAATTGAATTTGAACTTGTTTTATGGTTTTATGTAAGGGTTACAGCCAGAGGCGGGGCGTGCCAACAGGCAAACCAGGCAATTGCCTGGGGCCCCGGCTTTTAGGGGCCCCCCGCAAGGAGGCCCCTGAGAGACCGGGTACCCCAAGTGCTAATGCATGTACTGCACAGAAACGACAACAATCGGCATTTATGATGCAATTATGAAACAACAACGTAGCAAACCCCCTTTTGGGGCCCCACACGGCCCTATCAGCCTTCAGCGTTGTCTGCGTCAATCAGGCGAGCCGCAAGGTTTATTGTATCATGTAATGATTGATAAACCAGGGCTTTCAAGCACTTCTGTTGGTCCCTGGATCTAATAGAAGAGATTAGGGGTTCTCTAAGTTTTTCAGTATACATATTATAGCTGGGCCGTTAACGGCGGTAACGTGCTGCGTTACTGCGAGACTCTTATCGCGCCAGAAAAAAAATGTTGAGGTTATCTATGCTTTACAAAGTTGGGTCTGGGAGCTGGGTCTACATGCAAGCTCTGCAGTTCACTTTGATATATTTTAGTGTGGATGTCCGCCTGGTCCAGCCTGGCTGAATCATGCTGTGGGGGGTGGGTGGGGTGGGGGGGGGGGGGGGGGGGGGGGGGGGGGTGTTGAACAAGCCGAACCTGTCCTGCGCCGCAAGAGCGCGCTCCAGCTGACTGTCAAAAAAAACACACACTCGCACTTTTAGCAGTGAAACACGCTCCATTCCTCATTATTTGCCATATTGAGCTCGGCCGAATTATCAGAAAAATCAGGAGGAAAAGGCTGGAGTAAGGCACAGACTGAAATCAGGAGCACAAATATGAAAAAATGAAAATAAATCTTAAATCACGTGTTTTGCCGGTGCACCGTTTCTCCCGCTGGGCCTTCTTCAGGCACTGAAAACACGCAAAACAAAGAACCTTTCCCTTCAACACACAATCTGGCTTAATAAAGGTGAGGATGAGGCACAATTCGGCCTGACTGAATTGATCCTGCCTTCTCTGTCTGAGAGTCGGAGATATGATGAAGTTTGAGGAAGTGTCGCTCATAAGAAAATTCCATTGTTCATCTGTTTCTGACTTGGTTGATGACACATGAACACAGAACGGTGTCAGATTACCTGCTGGTTTCCTGTGATGCTGCTGATTATTCATGTCTAACTGAATAAACAGAAACTCGTTCTTGAGGACTTATTTCTTATTTATGTAACACACACATTTTGAATGGCCTTGGCAGACTTCAAATGAGCCATTTTAATCGCGATTAACTCCAGGATTACAATTACTCGCGATTAAGGAATTTAATCGTTGCCCAGCTCTAATACATATCAAATGTCCCAAAAAATTGTGTGCAAACATTTTTTTTTTCCGGTGTACAGATGGGGTGGGGGCCCGATGAATTTTTTTGCTTGGAGCCCCCAAGGACCCTTGCCCCACCACTGCTTACAGCCAGTTATCGCCCTGCTGTAGCCCTGTTTGAGTTCTGTTCCAAGGGAGTATTCCCGAGAAATCTGACAATGTTTTCCTGTTGTAACTTTAAATTCACATGCTCTACATATACTAGCCCCCAGCCTGATGTTAGGCTATAAATATCATTGTTTCAAAACTAAAGTGGGCTATCAGTAAATTGACTTAGCGAAGGGGAGGGGAAGGGGAGCTTGGAGATGCAGGGGCACACTTTGTTTTGCAAATGCTCTGGAATGGGAGGTGTGGTGGGGGAGCCACACGAATTTCTCTGAAAGAGGTCAATGGAGAGTACAAGAGGCTGCCAGACAGAATCATTGTCCCGAAAAACCAATTATTTACTGCAGGCCATCTGCAATCTATTGATCATATATGATCATTTTGCAGTAAAGATAATGATGAAGAGAAGGTGCTGCAGACAGTGCAGTTAAGGATGCACAAACACGTGGTGCAAAAAGTTTGATGTCGGTCATTGATTTTGTTAGAACAAGAATTGTTTGCAGGAACATTGCTACAAAAGGACAACAATTTTTCTTTTTTTAAAAAATAGTTAACTTATAAACAATATGGATGGCTGATAGGCGAATATTATGAAGCTAGATTGTTCCAAGGATAAATAATACGCAACCAACCCTGCAGATAACCCCATGGACCTTAACCCAGGGCCTAACACTACATTTCAAAACATGAATTTTTTGAAAAACACCTAATTTTCATTCCAAAATATGAAACACCTTTTAAGGTTCTACTATGCTTGTGTCTCAAGTGTTAAACATTCAATTGGCTCTTCGTATAAGAGAGACAACACAAATAAAGTGCAAATCACCTTATTGAACTGAACAGATTAAAGAAAACATAAAGTAGCAATGTACTAGAAAAAAAGATCCAAAAACCTTTATTGTCCCACAATGTTAAACACTTGACTTATATTTCAACCATTGAGCACAATGGTATGACCACAGACACTTGCTCTTTACCAGAAGGGAATGGAACAGTTGCAAAACTTTGAGCACATCTGCATGTAATGCGCTCAGCTGGTAGGAAGTTAGGTAGTTCGTTCCACCATTTGTTCCCAAATGGTGGAACGAACTACCTAACTGTGCGTTCCGCCGAGTCTCTTTCTACTTTAAAGAGACAATTGAAGACTCAATTGTTCAGAGAACACCTAGGGACTTAAAGCAGAACTATGCAAGATTTGCTTTAGCGCTCCCCCTACTGGTCTCCTGTGAAAGCTCACTGTTGTAAACGTCCTCCACATCACCCCCCCCCCCCCCCCCCCCCCCCCCCCCGCGTGCAGAGAGCGTCCCACTCCCGCTTTCTCTTTTTCCGCTTGTCAAAGTTTTTTTCTGTCCTTTTGGTTCTGCTATCCGTGAGCACCTGAGGGTGGCGTTGCTGATGCTAGCCAGGGTTTCATGTTTGTTTTATGTGCTTTTATCCTTGTACTCTCGTATGAGCGCCGTAAAGCAGGTTTGTTCTCACGAGATTTAGTCGGGTCCACTCCGCTGAAGTTGCAAGCGCTGTTTTCAGGACACAGACCCCGGAGGGAGTGGAGAGACCGGCGAATCAATGTGACAAGTCTATGTTTACCCCCACAGGGATTCTAAAAAACATTTATTGGGGTAAAAAAGTTGCAAAGTTCTGCTTTAATCCAACCCCATCTTTGGGGAAGAATAGGTCAGGTGGTCTAAAACCCAGCAAAAAAAAAAAAAAAAGAGCGGGGGTAGTGGCTCCTCTTCTGCACCTTGATGGCAACTCCCTTGACCAATCGCACTTGAAGCAATTGGAGCATTTACAAATGGTACTTCCAACCTGTCAACAGAAATGGCCCTTGAACAGATAACAATGCAAGTGTAACCCAGGTTTAATAAGTGTAGGAAAATTTTAAAGGAAAAGAAGAGTTGAAGTCTTATTTATTCTATATCTGCGTGTGAAAGTGAGAGCTGGCATTTATGGGGTTAACTCCACCACGGAGCAGTGCGTGATGACGTCATGGGCTGCAGCTGCAGCTGCACGCAGGCCACGCTGCAGAGACAACAGAGAGGACACCACGCCGGCTTCATGGAGAGTTCCTCCTGAAATCATCTTCAAAAGAGCAGGAAACAGAGTGAAATACTCGGAACACTGCAGACCGACTCCCCAGAGTCTCCAGCTGAAGCCACCCGCTCCACGGTGAGTTTATTGTTCATTTTGAGCCATAGAGCGTCGAGTTAACACGTGCTAGCCGCAGAGGTAACTTAGCCGCTAACTGCTAATGTAACACTGTGTGTGTGTGTGTGTGTGTGTGAGTGTGTGTGTGTGTGTGTGTGTGTGAGCGCGCGGTGCAGATCGGCTCACAAGACGCCTCTCGGTAATTACGTCGTGCAACAAAGTATCACAGTACTGTGTGCAAAGCGCTGGTCACTTTACGTTTGTGTGCTATGAGAAACATGAACCCCGGACATCTCCTTGAATTTAAAACCCTCCAGGACGCCCCGGACAGGACGTAAAAAGTGGACATGTCCGGGTAAAAGAGGACGTCTGGTCACCCGAGGCTTGGAGCGGGGTCCCACTGAAAACATGAGATGAGATGCGCGGTCACGTTGGTGGGGGTGTGGCGTTGGGCTACCCTGATTGGAGTAGGAGGAGCTTAGGGGGGATGGCTTGAGGTGTGCGACTTTCAAATCTTGCAGGCTCTTCAACATCATCTACCCGAGCTTTATGATGCAAAAAATTAAAAATACTGTCAATATGTAGTCCAACAAAAGAGGCAGGGGCCATAGCCACAATGAGGCGCTCCAAACAAAGGACAGCATGTCGATTTCTCACCAAGAGGCCAGGAAGAAGAGTGTGATGCAGACTCAAGTTGACATATCAACCATTCGTTAGTCAGGTGGAGGCAGTTCTGATCATGACAGAACATGTCAATTCTTATCCTATGAATAATGATGGCTATGAAGAATAGGTAACATTAAGATCGTTGATCTTAGAAAGATCATTGAAATGAAAAAAATGAAAAAGCTCAAGAAAGATGGTGACCTATGCTTGTCTGTCTTCCACATCTGGAGCAAGGATATTCTCTGGGGTTGAGGGGCAGATGGTGGACAACTTGGGATGTGGAAGGTGAGGGTTGTGGCAGCCTCAGGTGGGGGTGAGGATGAGGAGGATTGGAAGAGAATGAACTCACCATCGAGCCTGGGAATTCCCATTGTTGGAGCCCGGACTTCCGTCCCGCTGACTCCACCCGGTTCTTTTATTCTATGCTTGGTATAAAGAATGCCAAAACAACTGACTTCAGATTATTACCATTTATTTATGTATAGCCAAATGTAATGCTCAGCGCTGGACCTTACAGGGAAAGATACAAAGTATTTCGCCCCGAAAGGATCCTGATTGTTGATGAATCAGAGTTTTTATTCCATGTTCTTCTGGGCTGGGCCCCGACAGATAGGCTGGACTTTGTTCGCAATTGGACAATTTGGTATTGATGTCAGCTGCCAACCAAGAGCTGACATCCTTATCCGGTATGTTTTGGAACACTAGTGAGTGTGTGTTGGTTTCTCCGGAACGTGTGGGTATGTTTACACCTTAGCAGAGCATCTTATAACCTTGGTGTACTTCTCTCAGGAAAGGCCTAATATACAGTTAATACAATTATTCCATAGTAGTAGTGCCAATTAAAGTATATCCCTAACAGTTCCCCCCTTTGATATGATTTCATCATATCACCAAAAAATGAACGTGTGTGATTGTGTGTGAGTGCGTATGTGTGTGTGAGTGGCAATGTGTATGCCGAGGTAGGTTTTGGATTCTGAATCCGAGCTTACATTAAAACAGCAATACTACAAATAAAACCTGAAATACAGACCTTTCTCCAGATTAATGTCTGAAGAGAAGTTAAGCAAATATACTCTGGATACATTAAAAGAAGTTATCAGAGGTAAACGGATCTCTCTTGGGACAGTATTTAAATAAAAAAAAAAAAAAAAAAAAAAAAAAAAAAAAACAACTTAAAGAACTTAAAAATTACCCAAAAGGCCTGGGGAAAAATAACAGCGAGAAATAAGATCCTCAAGTAATGATTAGAATGAAAGAAGCTACAAATCAAAATGTGGACATGTATATTTTTTTTGAATCTTAGAACATTTCAATTCATTTGGGTTTTGTCGTAAAGATTGAGATAAAATTAAGGAGATGGCTGAAGTGATAAATGAAAAATGATAGAGTGAGTATACTACACTAATTTGGGAGAAAAAAAAATAAATGTAAAAAAAAAAAAAAAAACAAATAGATTTAAAAAAAAAATGCAGCGAATAAAATTTGATTGATGAATTGTTCTAAAGTAGTAACATGAATTAAAATATTTAGATTAAACTGCTAAATAAATGACAAGTAGCTAAATTACGAACAGCTGAAACACAAGTAGACCTTGATCACTAACAACATGAAATAAAACAATGAAAAACCTTCAAAGAGCTGCAGCACAACCAGGGACAGACAGTCGGATCAGGAAAAGAGCAGCACTCAGACACACAGCACACTCAGATCATGCTGTGATTTCATAACTAGTATCAGCTTCACCGTCTCGACATTCAGCCTAAACTGGAACAAGAACACAAAATTTACTGATACTTAATATGGTTTTTCAACTTAACTCATTTTTGGAGAAATATAGAAAAACAGAGGAACGTCTACAGGGGACGATATCAGACGTAAAAATTTGATTCTAAATCATTACTGGCTATCCAGCCGCTGGTGTGAGCAGCAGCTCATGCTACCAAGACAGACTGCAGAAACAGGAAGTATTAAGACAGCCTTACTGATAAAACCATCCTACATGATTTTTAATGAAAACTCCACAAAATCAGAGCAACAATTTCAGTTAAGTGAAAAGAACAGATCTTGTTGGTGATGGAGAACTTTCTGACAACGATGTGATCAAATAAACCGGAGCTCAGTTTAAAATCAAACTCTAACCTGAACCATGGAAGGTTTATCTTCACAGGATCAGGAGGTCCAGCTCCAAGACCAGCCCCACCAGGGACAGTGGGTGACGGGTCCCAAGGAAACAACAGAGGCTGCAACAAACCATGTGACCCAGGAGACCGACCAGTCTGACTTGACGATAACAGAGTCACTGATGGCACAGGACTCGACGTGTCTTCACTGACCTACTGACTGACACCAGACGACACCTGAAAGACCTGGACAGAGACCCTGAGGACGAGGACGGACGAGCCTCACAGGAGGTTTGATAAGCCGTTGTGTAGATCGGGTTGTGATATTCAGTCAGGCCTGATCACCCTGCTGGTTATCACAATCCTGGCCGTCACACTCACTTTGTGGTGGGAGGCCCAGAAGCATGAGAGAAGAATACCAAACAAATAAAATATGACATTATGACATTTGGAGCCTGAATAATCTGAGGGGAGACTAGTTTGAACATTGGACTCTGTATTGGCTGAGAGGTGGAGGAGCAGCATGTTGGAACAGTCTGCTGCTCATGTTCTCCAAACAACTCGGCTCCTGATAAGTTTCTCACAAAGGCCTTCGAAGGTCTGAGCTCAGTGTCAGAGCGACTGGCTGAACACTCTGGAGCTGATAATCCTCCAACAGGAGGGGGAGAAAACCTTTAGGAAGAAGAAATCATATATTCTCCCTCTGTTGGAGCTGCTCACTGTAGTTACAGTGGTGGAGACTCTCAGCAGGGGGCGCTGTGTCCCTCATACCAAAGCACTCTGCATTAGATGCATCGATTCGGCCTTGACTAAAAGTTACACTCGAAATCCACCACCACCTTTTCAAATGACTAAAAATTGCCCCACTGATGTCTCCCTCTGAGCCCGGAGGTCCTGACATTGAAGAAGACGACTACCTGGACCAGGACCAGGACCTGGACCAGGACCAAGTGGGCCACTGGAGGATCCATGGCGATATCGGGATGAAGAGGATGAAGAGGACGACACCGTCTGATGAAGATCACCTCCCCGCCCCTCCCCAATTGAGTATAACATTTGCGTTGCTACTGCTAAAACATATCTACATATATCCTCGCTGCACACGTAGAAACTCCGGAACTTTGATTTTTTGAGCTTGATTATTTAGGATGATTTTTAGGGTAAAATTGTATTTTTCTTTTAGGATGATTTTTAAATTAATTTTTAGAATGATTAATTTTTTGGGATGATTTTTATGATGATTTATAGGTTGATTAATAAATGGGTTGATTCAGTTACACACTTTCTCTTTTTCTTTTTTCTGTCTTCTTTCCTTCAAACTCGATTAAGTTTGATTCAGTGATTCATATATTGATTTACAAAAGGGATATAAACAGTAGAAAGGAAAATCAGAAAAATGTACAATTAAAATAAAACTAGAGTTACGGTTTAAAACGTAAATTAATTACAATATTAGATATATTATGTTTTCTTGGAAAAACAACACAAAAAATAATTAAAAATAATCATAAAAAGGAAAAAAAAAATAATAATCATAAAATGGGAAAAATCAATCACCGGATCGGTAGAATCAGTAAATAATAGCAATACAAATCACATAGTTATTAGAGAACAGATCTTACTTGGAATGATTGGGAAACTACATATGATAATGTTAAGACTAAGATAATTTTTGGACACTTGTAATGATTAAAAATGATTAGCATTAAAGTCTTTAATATAAGTTTTAATTTCATATACTAGCATTAGAAAATAGCTTGCATGCTTATTGTTTCATATAAACAAAATTGTGCAAATTGCTGGAGCTGTGATCTGTGGTAATTAAGGGTTTAGAGCTCCTGAAGGAAAGGTTTTCCGTCAGTACGGAGGTAGACAGGCCCAGATCAGTGAAGGGACGCTTGCTGTTTTTTCTCTTTTATTTTTACCTTCTTATTTTTGTCTTTTTAAATTTTTCTCTTTTCGTCTTCTTTCCCTACACATGCATATTTACATACGCGTCCGGCAATGAAGAACGCTTGCTGCTCTTAACTGCCTTTTCAACACGCTTACACATAGTCGCATATGTCTTGGGATGGTAAAGGATCCTGTCTGAGATCGGAATGTACCGAGAGGTAATTGTCCAATTGCGAACAAAGTCCAACCTATCTGTCGGGGCAGGCCCAGCCCAGAAGAACATGGAATAAAAACTCTGATTCATCAACAATCAGGATCCTTTCGGGGCGAAATACTTTGTATCTTTCCCTGTAAGGTCCAGCGCTGAACATTACATTTGGCTATACTTAAATAAATGGTAATAATCTGAAGTCAGTTGTTTTGGCATTCTTTATACCAAGCATAGAATAAAAGAACCGGGTGGAGTCAGCGGGACGGGCTCCAACACCATCCTGCCTGCGCCCTCATTTCATTTTGATTTGCAGGGCAGTCTGGCGACCAAGAGGAGAATTTGTCCCTAAGTCCGGGACCCAATAACAGGACGGGGAGGGACAGTTGACGATGACGTGCACTAAGTGGAGCCGCAGCGCTGGCAGCATAGACTGCTTCGGCTCCGGGGTGACTACAAGGGCGTACCCAAAAGTTCCCGGACTTTGATTGTAACTTTTTATTTCTGACATTTCAAAATAAAACACCACCGTCGCCTTCAAAATAGTCTCCATCCGCATTAATGCAGCGCTCCAGCCGTGTCTCCCACTTCACCAATGCGTCATCAGACCAGTGCGTAATTGTGCCATTCTGGACCGGCTGCGATTTGTCTGTCACCTCCTCCACATCTGCAAACCGCTGTCCCTTCAGCTGCTTCTTCAACCTGGGGAACAAGAAAAAGGATCAACCGGCTCCACTCCGCCACGACGCTCTGCTTCCTCCTCACATCCTCACGGAGCGTCTGAGGACTTCCTGTAGTAGTCCTGGTTTACAGTCTGACCTGGAGGGACAGACTCGCTGTGGACGAGACCCTGGACAGCCAAGAAGCAGCTCAGCATTGTTTTCACGCTGAGCGGACCTGACGCGCCGACATCTGGCCCTTCTCAAACCCCCGGACCACTCATGGACCTGAGTCTTCCCCAGAGCAGCATCCTTGTAGGCTTGCTGCAACAAGCTGAGTGTTTCTGCTGCTGTTTTTCCAGCAAAAAGCAGAATTTAATGTTTGCGTGCTGCTCTGCTTTCCAGTCAATGTCGCCATTTTGGAAAAAATCGCAGACCTCCTCTGCACTCTGTTACTATAAATAGCGCCTGACAGGCGTCAGTGTCACTCTGGGAGCTCAGCGTTTTCACAGATATGCACGAGGCTTACCTGCAGCACATCTGACGGCCAGAAGTCAAAACTCATTCTTATTAGTATTTTATGACCTAATTCCCGATTCTTTTGGGTACCCCCTCGTATCAGGTCCATCATCGCTAACCTCTCTGATATGTTAGGCGTTGTTTTGGTCACAAACATATCTGTGGAGTGTGCATAAACGCGGGGTCCACGCATGCGCAGTTGCTATGCTAATTTGCTGCTAAATGCTAATGGAGCACCTCGTGCCTTAGAGTAAGCTGTTCACATGGTGGTTTCATCCTGATAAAATGCTAAGCTTGTGTGTGCTGTGTGTGTGTGTGTGTGTGTGTGTGTGTGTGTGTGTGTGAGTGTGAAGGAAAGAAAAAAAAAGCTCACTTATTCATCATTCTATCCAAGGAATTGATGCTTACAGGCTGAACTTCAGTTAATTGTTATTTGATTTATACTGATAAAGTTATCTTTTATAAGAAATATTTTTTTTATTTTTAAGTTTATTTGATGTGTTTAAAAGTGGAAAGTATTATTTTGTACCTTTACTGGAATTTTTGTACGGGTCATGTTTTATTTATTTTAACAAAAGATTTATGGCCTCATGGGACTCCTGAAGCAGCTGACAGGTACCGGCAGGCCAAGCGAACTGCAGCCCGAGTGGTTGTGGCGGCAAAAACTGGGGTCTGGGAGGAGTTCGGGGAGGCCGTGGAGGAGGACTATCGGTCGGCCTCAAAGAAATTCTGGCAAACCGTCCGGCGCCTCAGGAGGGGAAAGCAGGTCTCCACCAACACTGTTTACAGTGGAGGAGGAGCTGCTGACCTCAACTGGGGATATTGTTGGACGGTGGAAGGAATACTTTGAGGACCTCCTCAATCCCGTCGCCACGTCTTCCGTGGAGGAAGCAGAGGCTGAGGTCTCAGAGGTGGACTCGTCCATCACCCAAGCTGAAGTCACCGAGGTGGTTGGTAAGCTCCTCGGTGGCAAGGCACCGGGGGTGGACGAGATTCGCCCAGAGTACCTTAAGTCTCTGGATGTGCAGGGACTGTCTTGGTTGACACGTCTCTGCAACATCGCATGGCAGTCGGGGACAGTGCCTCTGGATTGGCAGACCGGGGTGGTGGTCCCCCTGTTTAAAAAGGGGGACCGGAGGGTGTGCTCCAACTATAGGGGGATCACACTCCTCAGCCTCCCTGGGAAAGTCTATTCCAGGGTACTGGAGAGGAGGATTCCACCGATAGCCGAACCTCGGATTCAGGAGGAACAATGCGGTTTTCGTCCTGGTCGTGGAACAGTGGACCAGCTCTATACCCTCCATAGGGTGCTCGAGGGTTCGTAGGAGTTCGCCCCACCAGTTCACATGTGTTTTGTGGACTTGGAGAAGGCGTTCGACCGCGTCCTGCGTGGTGTCTTGTGGGGGGTGCTCTGGGAATACGGAGTCCGGGGCCCCTTGTTAAGGGCTGTCCGGTCTCTGTATGACCGGAGTAGGAGTCTGGTCCGCATTGCCGGCAGTAAGTCGGACCTGTTCCCGGTGCATGTTGGACTCCAGCAGGGCTGCCCTTTGTCACCGGTTCTGTTCATAATCTTTATGGACAGAATTTCTAGGTGCAGCCAGGGGCCGGAGGGGGTCCGGTTCGGGAACCACAGGATTTCGTCTCTGCTTTTTGCAGATGATGTTGTCCTGTTGGCTTCATCGAACCAGGACCTACAGCATGCACTGGGGCGGTTCGCAGCCGAGTGTGAAGCGACAGGGATGAGGATCAGCACCTCCAGATCCGAGGCCATGGTCCTCGACTGGAGGAAGGTGGCTTGTCCCCTCCAGGCCGGTGGAGAGACTCTGGCCCAAGTGGAGGAGTTTAAGTATCTTGGGGTCTTGTTCACGAGTGAGGGACGGATGGAGCGTGAGATTGACAGGCGGATCGGTGCAGCAGCTGCAGTGATCAGTCGTTGTATCGGTCTGTTGTGGTGAAGAAGGAGCTGAGCCGAAAGGCGAAGCTCTCGATTTACCGGTCAATCTACGTTCCTACCCTCACCTATGGTCATGAGCTTTGGGTCAGGACCGAAAGGACAAGATCCCGGATACAAGCGGCCGAAATGAGCTTCCTCCGTAGGGTGGCTGGGCGCTCCCTTAGAGACAGGGGGAGGAGCTCAGTCACCAGGGAGGAGCTCGGAGTAGAGCTGCTTCTCCTCCACATCAAGAGGGGCCAGCTGAGGTGGCTCGGGCATCTGGTTAGGATGCCTCCTGGACGCCTTCCTCGGGAGTCCCACTGTCCCACTAGGAGGAGACCCCGGGGAAGACCTTGGACACGCTGGAGAGACTATGTCTCTCGGCTGGCCTGGGAACGCCTCGAGATCCTCCCAGAGGAGCTGGAGGAAGAGTCTGGGGACAGGAAGTCTGGACATCCCTGCTGAGACTGCTGCCCCCGCGACCCGGCCCCGGATAAGCGGTAGAAAATGGATGGATGGATGGATGGATTTATGGCCTGTGGTGAATTTAACTCAAATGAATGAATGTCCTACAGGTCAGGTTTTTTTTTTTTTTTTTTTTTCAGTGATAGAGAAGATTTGATTCAGTGACGCTTGATGCCGAGAGAGAGAGAGAGAGAGAGAGAGAGGGCATCAACGACACCAGAAGTCAGAGTGAGAGAATACCCGTGCTGAATACCAGGCGGCTTTTCAGAAAACGCTGAATTGATGGATCCAAGGAACCCGAAGGCGAGCCAGAACCAAGAAAAGGAATTCAACTGAACATGCCTCCCAAACTGCAGTGTGGTTCCACACTGGCGCCATTTCTGTAAGTGGCCTTTGAGAGATATACAGTGATTCTTTTATTATTTGAGCAACTTTAGTACATGTTCAGTATTTAACATTTTCTCATTCTTCTTTCTCAGCAAACTGTGAGGAGGCTCCACAAGGCTCAACGTGATGCCAGCAAATGTTGTGATGCACGTATAAGGTGTGATTACAGTTTTGTGTTTGGGTAATATTAAATTCTAAATTGTTGTTTCAGCCTGACCCAGTCAGCAGGCCATTCCCCTTCTTCTGATTACAGACTTTATTTGTTTTCCAGTGTGTCTTCACCCCACAATTCTAAGGTGACCACCTTTCTGGCACAGGACGTTTCATTGGCCCATCCCAATGTGGACCCTGAAAAGCTGGTGAGTTGAATTTTCTTGTGCCACTAAAACTAACTTGGAAGTTACATAAGTTTTCTTCCTTATATACTGTGCTTTTCGACTATATGTGACCAATTTTATTAATAAATGAACCCTTTCCTCTTCAGCCTGCTGCAAAACCTATTTTGAAACACTCCGGCTAACTTTCAGGAGCGAAGATGATCCTCCTGAGGAGACGGGGAGGCGCAGGGTTGCTGCAGCAACTAAACAAGGAGAGAAGAGTAGGTGAAGACTGCATCTCTACATACTTTACTTTGACTCTCCCCAATCTAATTTGCTCAGTGCTAAACTTTCCATTTTCTCTGTGTTTGGCAGCTTTTCAAAGCCAGAGTTGGTGTTGTCCGTGGCGACGAAGAGGGCACATGGGAAAAGGCATCCATTGACCTCATGTCAGAGGAGGAGGACGCCATCTTGGATGGAAAGCCTGTATGAGTCCGGCTTCCACCTCGAAGCAAGGAGTTGTCAGCGCTGTGCTGCGCTGCAAGGCAGACTGGAGGCTGATCCAAAATGTCCAGCCTACCATCACAAGAGAGTCGCCGGGGATGTGTTTACTGCTGCACAGGAGTGACCTGTTTGTGGCTCTGCGCTACTGTTTTACATACTTTATTTTTTTTTTTTTCCATTGTGTGTTTGTAGATTAGACTGTATACATTGGTGTGATTTTTTTTTTTTTTTACAACCAAATAAATATTTATGCTCTGATAGTGTTTCATTATTTATGATATAGTGTATGATAAGATTAAATTAATTATAACTACATTAAATCATATATGATAAATTAAACTATAATAAAGTTAATATATGCATATTGAATAATTCCCCCTACATATTTGACCAATGGTGGAAGGAGCAGTGAGGGCAAAACAACCAATCAGGTGTAAGAATAACGGTGTGTTTCCGCCGGACGTGACGCAAATTTTTCTTGCGATGAGATTACATACGAAGTCAATGTAATGACACGATTGTCGCTCAATCTTGAGCGGCGGGCGGCGGACAGCGAGCGATGACGTGGCGGGCGGCCGGCGGCGAGCGTTTCCAGCGAAAAATTTGCGCGCCCTTCGACTTGCATTGCCAGTCGGCCCCGCCCACTGCTCGCCACTCACCGCCCAAAGCCCGCCGCTTCATCACTCTTTGCTAATCGCTCGAGTTGAAATAATTGAACTTTTCAAGTGAATTCACGCCAGGACAGCCTATCAGCGTGGAGGTTTTCACGGACGTGCTGACATAGGGCATGCAGGACTCCGACCACGCAAAACAGTGGGCGTGATGCCAAGGCGAGCGGCTTGCGGTGAGCGGCGTGCTCATTTGTTCACCGCTTCTGGTGGAAACACAGCGTCAGCCTGAAGCAGCGCTGGAACCGGCCGTCCAGGCGCAGCTCCTGCAGACGGTGGAACTCACCGAGCTCAGACCGCCTCCGGAGGGCAGCGTGCAGCCTGAAGCGATCGCAGCCGGAGCTAACTTCCGCATGCCAAATACAGAGCAGCGATGGCGGTGGGCGGAGCCATCTCAAGCTCAATCTTTATTTGTAAAACCACTTCTCATATTCATTAAAACAACGCAAAGTGCTGAACAGTAAAAACAGTCATAAAAACAAAAACAAAAAAAAGAACAAAACTCGCACCATTGATCAGTATGCGCGCGCGTGCGCACACACACACACACACACACACACACACACACACACACACACACACACACACACACACACACACAGACAGCCGGGTGCACACAGGACTGTGGGACAAACAGAAGAATCCTGTCCACTGCTGCTGCAGGAGACGGTGCTGAGGAGGCTGTGATGTTTCTGCAGGATGTTCTGTGTTACATAGTTGTACCAGCGTGACGCGTCGTGCAAATGAATTCAAACACCAGCGACCACGGTGTCATTTGTCGCACGAATGCAGTTGCGTTAAACGCGTCCGGTGGAAACACACCGTAAGGCCCAAGGTGTGAGATGCTAATGCCCCCCTGCAAGAAACCGGGGGATTATTCTCCATAGCAACTGACAATTGTGGAGCTCAAGGGGTGTCAACATTTCACACCTTTTTAAGGCCGTATGCGAGCCCTGAAGATGGTACGTATTCAGGCGTACTCAGGCTCCTGCATTACAGCTGAGATACACCTGATTACCCCTTCATATGCCTGACTACAGGAGGAGCGTGTTGCTGTAATCAGGTCCGAATACAGGTCTTTTCAAGCAGTGGCTGTACTTGAACTCACAAGAGTGCTAATTACTGTGCCACCAAATGAACCCCAGAGTCAGTCCATTGATCATGCCTGATCATAAAACAAGCTGCTGAAATGCAGCTATATGGTAAATATTACTGATATTTTCATATTCCAAGGAGGTTATGGATGGTGAGTAGGCTGGCTAACGCCGCCTGAATCACAAGTGAGATTCAGGCTGGGAACCACTTGTTCACTTACTCATAGGAAAAGAGCAGTTTAAAATGCTCCGCAGCTGTTGATTGGGCGCTGCGCATGTCTGTCAATCTGGGGCTGTTGAAACCCAGAGCCAATTGCATCAGTTCTAGCTGCTGACGTAACTGCAGAGCGACAGCAAAACCAGGAAGAAGAAGAAGCGTTGCTGTGTTTACTTCTTTCGCAATGGCACTGGACGATTATTGCCGTTTGTGTAAAGCAAACATGAGGGAAAGTGGACCCCGCGTTTATGCACACTCCACAGATATGTTTGTGACCAGAACAACGCCGAACATATCAGAGAGGTTAGCGATGATGGACCTGATACGAGGGGGTACCCAAAAGAAACCGGAATTAGGTCATAAAATACTAATAAGAATGAGTTTTGACTTCTGGCCGTCAGATGTGCTGCAGGTAAGCCTCGTGCATATCTGTGAAAACGCTGAGCTCCCAGAGTGACACTGACGCCTGTCAGGCGCTATTTATAGTAACAGAGTGCAGAGGAGGTCTGCAATTTTTTCCAAAATGGCGACATTGACTGGAAAGCAGAGCAGCGCGCAAACATTAAATTCTGCTTTTTGCTGGAAAAACAGCAGCAGAAACACTCAGCTTGTTGCAGCAAGCCTACAAGGATGCTGCTCTGGGGAAGACTCAGGTCCATGAGTGGTCCGGGGGTCTGAGAAGGGCCAGATGTCGGCGCGTCAGGTCCGCTCAGCGTGAAAACAATGCTGAGCTGCTTCTTGGCTGTCCAGGGTCTCGTCCACAGCGAGTCTGTCCCTCCAGGTCAGACTGTAAACCAGGACTACTGCAGGAAGTCCTCAGACGCTCCGTGAGGATGTGAGGAGGAAGCAGAGCGTCGTGGCGGAGTGGAGCCGGTTGATCCACCACCACAGAGCGCCAGCGGACACGGCGCTGCGCCTCACGCAGTTTCTGGAGAAGAATGAGATGAATCTCCTCTCCCATCCGCCTGATTCTCCAGATGAAGCCTCCAGTGACTTTTTCTTGTTCCCCAGGTTGAAGAAGCAGCTGAAGGGACAGCGGTTTGCAGATGTGGAGGAGGGGACAGACAAATCACAGCCAGCCCATAATTACACACGGGTCTGACGACGCATTGGTGAAGTGGGAGACACGGCTGGAGCGCTGCATTAATGCGGATGGAGATTATTTTGAAGGCGACGGTGATGTTTTATTTTGAAATGTCAGAAATAAAAAGTTACAATCAAAGTCCGGGAACTTTTGGGTACGCCCTTGTAGTCACCCCGGAGCCGAAGCAGTCTATGCTGCCAGCGCTGCGGCTCCACTTAGTGCACGTCATCGTCAACTGTCCCTCCCCGTCCTGTTATTGGGTCCCGGACTTACGGACAAATTCTCCTCTTGGTCGCCAGACTGCCCTGCAAATCAAAATGAAATGAGGGCGCAGGCAGGATGGGAATTCCCAGGCTCGATGGTGAGTTCATTCTCTTCCAATCCTCCTCATCCTCACCCCCACCTGAGGCTGCCACAACCCTCACCTTCCACATCCCAAGTTGTCCACCATCTGCCCCTCAACCCCAGAGAATATCCTTGCTCCAGATGTGGAAGACAGACAAGCATAGGTCACCATCTTTCTTGAGCTTTTTCATTTTTTTCATTTCAATGATCTTTCTAAGATCAACGATCTTAATGTTACCTATTCTTCATAGCCATCATTATTCATAGGATAAGAATTGACATGTTCTGTCATGATCAGAACTGCCTCCACCTGACTAACGAATGGTTGATATGTCAACTTGAGTCTGCATCACACTTTTCTTCCTGGCCTCTTGGTGAGAAATCGACATGCTGTCCTTTGTTTGGAGCGCCTCATTGTGGCTATGGCCCCTGCCTCTTTTGTTGGACCATGCTGTGGCAACTGCAACTGACTTTGTACCTCTTTCAGTTTGTCAGTTGCTTTGGTACTGTGGTGGAAAAATCCAACAATAGCATCACATTTCTCCAAGACGGACTGAAGACTTGTGTCTGCTTTCATGGAGTTCTTCACTCCAGTCATTAGTGATTCTCACAAGGAGCTCATAAATATTGTCCGCTGTGTGCTGTACTGCTACATTTACTGTTGCATGATTGCAAGACTGCATCTGCCAGTGCTTGTCAAAAAAAGTCATATAACAGTCAAATAAGATTCAGTTGTTCTTGCAGTCCACATATCACTGGTTAAAACCAGGCTGCTCACTGACTGGAGGGAGTCTTTCAAAGTTTCTTGTACTTGCTCATGGCGTTGGAATTATAGTTGTCCTCAAAGTTCTCCTACTTGGGATCTGGTACCCGGGCTCCAACACCTTCATAAAATACTGAAGCCCTGGATCCTCAACCATTGAAATTGGTTGCAAGTCTTTGGCAATCATCTGAGCAAGACTCCAACAACTTCAACAAGACTCTCAGGATGTACGCTCTTCAGGTGTTTACAAAGTTTGCTGGTTTTCACATACATCACATGTCGCATACATCTTGTCTGCTGGTATAAAATAACCCCACACAAGGCTTCTTTCGCTCAGCCATTTCTCCTCTCTCTGTCACTCCAGGGGACGCACACATGCAAGTTATTGTTGCTAACCCGTAAGCGCACGCACACACGCACACACGCACACACGCACATACTCGCAGCTTTTCTGGTCATGTGATTTGGATGGACCAGCTCAATATGCTGCGGAATGGGGAGTGTTTTGGTACTGAAGACGTAAAATACTTAAAAACATTTTGAAGCGACACGTGCACTTTTATTAACTTGCACTTTTATTTACATGCACTTTTATTTTGGATTATTATCCAGTATCAATTCTTTACTGGAGTAATCGATACTGGACCATTGCACATTCTGGTATCGAGGTATCGATAGGCCACGATAGGCCACTAATCAGGATCCTTTCGGGGCAAAATACTGCGTGCTGCATTCTGACATTTGCAATACAAATATAGAATCAAAGAACCGGGTGGAGTCGGTCGGACGGACGTTCTAGTCTTCAACAGTCCCGAGATTTTTCCTGCTCCTGAAAATGGATCAGCCCATTGCCTTTTAATCTCTTGAATCTGGATCTGTTGTTTCGGACATTAAGTCTCTCGATTTCCTTTCCACTTCTTTGGTTGTGTTTCAGAAACAAGGAGGTGCTCCAATCTTGATCAAAACAATTTGAGCTCTTATATTTGTGGTTTCTGCAGGTTTGCTTCTTGATGTCCATCTGAAAGCGACAATCATCCACTTATTCGAAGCTGGTGGATATGACTTCCACATCTCCTTATACATGTCTCAGAGGAGACTGATGTGCTTCACTTTGATCCAAATGAAAATTATGCAAACCAAGATGAGAGCAGCTCTGTGATGCACATACAGCCAGCATGTGTCTTCTACACTGAAAAAAGTCAACTAAGGCAGTTGTTTAATTGGAAATTCAGAAATGTTTGATTAAAATGAGCACAATGACTTTCTCTTTGTGACGAGGTTCATTCTGAGCGGGGGTGCAGTGCGAGCCCAGATGCATGTGGATCTGCGGCATTCCAATTCATCAACTGGATCGCAGATAGGATCACTGTGCAGTGAAGATTCAGCTGGGTTGACACCTTGAAATCTTTCTGAAGAAAAGATGAGATTCAATCTAGATCCCGTCTGGTCTTTAGGCTGCTAGGGAGAGACGAGATGCACAGCTTTGTCCAGGGTCAGCTCCTCCACTTCCATGAAGGAGCAATGCATCAAAACCAAGGAGGAAGATGGAAAGAGGTGAGTTCAGACCGCTCTCTCGCCAGTGAGGTAAATGGTTCTGGTCCAATTTGTGTTGCCACACGTGGAAAGGTGCCTGACGTCAGTGGTGGGCACAGCTAACCAAAAAGTTAGCTTCGATAACCGTTCTTCCCCTAACTGAAAAGTTAGCTTCGATAACGCTAAACCGATAAACTGCTAAAAGATTTAGCTGAAGTTAACAATAACCGCTAACGCCTGGTTCACACAGGACGCGCCGTGCACCAAGTTTCGGATCGCCGCCCCTGTTAACCTATCTGGCGGAGCGGCTCTGCTCCTCTCTATTTTCTCCGTATGGATTTGTCAAGCTGGATCAAGCAGATCGCACCAGACAGGAAGTCGGGAACGGAAAATACAAGAGAATCCAGTCAATTTTCAAATTAAAATAAAGTGAATAACATAAGTTATGTTGCTTTTCAGTTTTCCTTTTCAGATAAACACACACACACACACACACACACACACACACACACACAGGGAGAGGGGGGAGAGAGAGAGAGAGAGAGAGAGAGAGAGAGATTCACGTGATGGTGGGCACTGTCAAGGCACAGTTCAACAAGATGATAGAATATGGACTCAGTAAGCGGACGAGTTAGCACTCAGGACTTCATTGACGAGCTGGCATGTCAAATGCGCACCTGTGACATTTGTTGACTTTGAGCCATGACGCAAGCACATACGCGAGTCATTCAAATACCCCCGGAATCTCGATTTTCGGGGCTTTCTAACAGTTTTTGAATCATTTCAATCGGACAAACGGGTCGAGAGTTATGCATTACAAAATCCATGTTTTTTCGAAACAATTTTCGGCGTTTTTTTAACCGCAGAGAAGCGACTTTTCATTACTTTGCACAGTAACGGAAGCACGTACGAGAGGCGTTCGAGTACCCTCGGAAACCAGAGTCGCTAATGTGTAAATTTAGAGGAAGCTAATTAGTCCGCTAATGTTTTTCAAACTTAGCTGAACCGCTAATCCGCTAATTAAAATGTTAGCTTTGCTAATTAGCGGTTAGCTGATTAGCGGACTGCGCCCACCACTGCCTGACGTCTTTTGCGAGAAAAGTTCAGGCTTTAGTCCTGGTGTAGTCTGAGGATGTCCGGGTTCGAGCAGGTCTTATAGCAGCGATTCCGATGCTGTGATAACGTCAGCCTCCGGCTGGCTTCTGACCAACAGCAGTTCACGCTTTTGTTCATGTGGTGCGCTGGCTGCGGGTCTTACTAGCGCCCCCAAAAGGTGCTGAGGTGGTAGTGCAGCCAGCAGTGCCGGACCTCTGTGGTGGAATTTGGTGCAAACATGGTCCCCAAATGTCACTGTTGTGTATTGTCTGAGACCTATGGCCACACATGGTCGGCCTCAAGTTCGTCTCCAGGCATCAAGTGTGGAGATCCCAACATGATATCACTCCAAATACATGATTTCACATCGTATGATACACCAAATGGAAACCATCAACAATCCAAACCTCACGAGGTTCAAGCAACCATAGATTTTTTTATTAATGTGCTGAGGATTTTATTTCAATTAGTGTACATTTGAAATCCTCACTAGTAGGCTAGTGCAAAGATCAGCACTCCTGCCCCAGACAGAGCAAGAGGGTCCTTGGTTCAAATGCTGGTGTTTTTCTATTTAATCCGGGTACTCCAGCTTCCTTCCAATGTCCAAAAATATGCATGTGAGGTTAAAAACGGTCTCCCTAAATTGCCCTGGGAAGTCCTCGAATGTCACATTGTTCATTGCCAGTGTTCTTGAGTTTAGAGTGGTAGAACAGCTGTAAGAACTCTGCCACTGGCATGATCCGCCAAGCTCTCAAGTAAGGCAGTTTCTGCTGACAGAAAAATAAATGAAGGAGGAAGTGCTGTAAATCCTGTATTACAGAGGTGAATAAGGAATTATTTTAAATGCAGATGGTGTGAAAAAGCCAAATTCAAACAGTCAATGAAAACCACTGAGGGAAATCGGGATAATGTTCTACAAATGTCTGAAATATTAATATTACAAAGAAAGTTCTGGAAGAACCTGTTAGCACAAGCAATGGAAATTACAAGGCTAGTTAATTTGCTCAAACAGCATTTTCAAACTAATGGTAGTTTTCAAGAAACAGAATAGCTGAAGACAGGTAGTTAGATTCACTACACAGTGAGCGTCTGTACTGAACTGATAAACACAAAATCACATGATGTGACAAATTCTAAGAAAAACATTTTTCTGACATTTCACAAATTTGAGAAAATTGTTATAGCATTTGATTTGGAAGAAGACACTGTTAGATGATCAGGAGTTCAAATTAAATTCCACTTTCTATGAAGCAGTTTTTGGAAATGACTACTTTTTCACCGCAACAACAGACACAATGCTTGAAATGCCGAGAAACTGCTCACATCTGCACACACAGAATTCCTCTCACTGTGTACATTTTTTCACAAAGTGACCAGCGAGATAATTCAAATGAGTTTTGGAGTGATCTATTGAGGCTGGCGTGTGCAGACCTACCACCAGCACACACATATGCAGCTGGATGTGTTGCTGGAGGGATTTCTCAAATATATATTTGATATATATTTCTGAACAATCAAAACCGATGTAAAGACCCCAAAAATGCCAATTTGTTTGTAGATGGTAAATTTATTCCACAATCTGTTAAGCTTCATGAAAGAAAATGCGCTGAACATGTAGTGTTTGTTGCACTTCTGTTACAGAGGAATTCCACACAATCCGTCTGCGGTCCGGTCCGGTCTGGTCCGGTCCGGTCTGGTCCGGTCCGGTCTGGTCCGCTCCGCTCCGTAGTCTTAAAACCCACAGCGCCGCATCGCTCCGCTGCGCCTCTGTACCGCCGGCCGGAGAAGCAGAGCAGTGCGAGGAGCAGATTCAGGCCATTCAGAATAAAGTGCATACATGGTGCTGAATATGTATTTTGTAGAAAACACAAAATTTATGGACAATAGCCTACAAATGGGAAAAATATATGCAGCTGTGTAAACATTTAGAAACATTCTACTATGGCTTTATTACAGGCAAAATAGAAGTTTGTCATATAAAACTTGAAAGTGTGTTTTAATTTTTGTTTGTCCATTTCTTAAAGTGTATATTTTAATCAGTATGGTATGTCTATTCGTGATATCTTTGAAAATTAATATGAGGACAAATAAAACGTCTTTAAACAGTTTAAAGCTTTTAATAAAGAATAGTGCTGAGCAACGATTACATTTCTTAACTGCGATTCATTATGCACAAACTACAATAATGAATTCAAAGTACTCTGTAATGATCATCCTGCCCGGAGCTGGGGACAGGGACTTTTTTTGGCAAGAATTTTGCAAGAAGCATAATTTTACAATAATAATTTTACAACTCATCAAATATGATTTATAATAACTTAAAATACCAAGTCTTTACCAAGATTGCCCCCCGACCCCCCCCCCCCCCCCCCCCCCCAACACACACACACACACACACACACACACACACACACACACACCAGCAAAAGCAGAGCAGAGTACATTCAGTCACGCGGAATTGTGCCTCACTAAGCCAGATTGTGTGCTGAAGGGAAATGTACTTTATTTTGGGTGTTTTCAGTGCCTGGAGACTGCCCAGCGGGCCGAAACGTTGTGCCGGCAAAAGACGCGATTTAAGCTTCAGTTTCGTTTTTGCTGTGTGTGCTTTTATGACGCTCAGCTGGAGCGCAGTGTGTGTGTGTGTGTGTGTGTGTGTGTGTGTGTGTGTGTGTGTGTGTGTGTGTGCAGGGGGGCCGTGGGGGGCGTTAATGCCTGATGAAAATATTTGTCAGCGTTAAGGAAGCAGTCCGTTAACGCATTAACGTGCGTTAATATTATATATATATATATATATATATATATATATGTGTGTGTGTGTGTGTGTGTGTGTATATATCTATATATGTATATATGTATATATATACATATATATGTATATACACACACACACATATATATATATATATATATATATATATATATATATACATACATATATAGATATAGTAGCGTTCGAGCGGTGACTTCAGGCAAGAAGATGAGGTGGAGATTGCTCTGTTGCTCAACCCAGCTTTATTGTTATAACAACTAAGCTCAGGGAACATTTCACACAAGACAAATAATTACGGCCTGTAGGCCGCATGTCACTCCCCCAGCAACCCCCCTGGCCCACGGTTCGACAGGAAATGAAAATAAAAGTAACACAAACACAGTGACAAAAAGGCAGAACATAATCATAAACAAAGGAAACCCCAGGAACACACAGAACCCCCACAAATGGTCCCACAAATCCAGAACGGGGAGCTCCCAGCATGCATATATATATATGTATATTTATGTGTGTGTGTTTGTGTGTATGTATGTATGTATATATATATATATATATAGAACTTTGTTGTCGCCACCCCGGCGGTATTGTGTCTGTCTCCTTCAAGCTTGGCCTGGGAGCTTGAGGGATATGCGGAGGCCTCTGGTCGTGGACCTGAGCTTAAAGGAGACAATACTGCCGGATGGGTGACAATACAGTTTACAGTATATTTATGTAAACAGATACAGATACAGATAGTGGTGTACTCACTCATCTCTAACAATTACCTGATGAACAAATATAAAAAAAATCCAAGATCAGAAATAAAGAAGACATAAATGTGACAGTGAATAAATTGAAAAAGTGGCAACAAATAAATACATAAAATGTCAGAAGAAAATAAAATACGAGGACATATAATTTGGAGAAAAGGAAACGCAAAATTAAAACCATACAGAAATAAATACAGGGATCAAAACTGATGTGGAAAGAAATCAAAAAATCACCAAATAAATATACAGTATATATATATATATATATAGCTAGATGGGAGTCGATCTGACTTTGACAGCTGTGCTCTCATTCAGGCCTCAGCTGTCTGTGCAGTCTGGTTGCCTCAGCAGCATTATGACCTGCCTCTAGATTCAGTTTTTTCACGACCACAAGGCAGAGCTTGTGAAGATCTGGATCACAAAGTCAGGTTTCCAAAGACAGGTGTCTTCTTTCAAGACAGTGTTCACTGTCAGTCCACAGGCTGGAGGTCGTCCTGTGCTTGGTAAAGTTCTGGTACATGATACAGAGGAAAGGTTTTCCATGGAACGGATCATATCCTTTAGTGCCTGGCTGGATCCCATGGGTGTTCCACATTCTCATCACGGCATCCAGCCTTTTTCTGTAAAATAAAAAAGACACAATCCATAGGTCAATAAAAGTGAATGTGCAAAGAAATGACAGTGAGTATGTCACGTGTGCAGGAGGGAGGACCCACGCGCAGGCAGTCAGAGAGTTGAGCTGGTTTATTGTCCAGGAAAGCAGGTTAACAGGAACGCAAACAAGCTGAGGTGCGGGCAGGGACACGGACAACACACACAACAGACCGGCAAGGACAAGTGAGGGATACAGGCTTTAAATAAGGTGGACACAGGTGAGGCACATTAGGGCGCTAACGAGGAAGGAGACCAGGCAGGAGAACATGAGGAACAGACAAGCAGGAGAGACAGGGCATGTAAAAATGGGGAAAACAAAACCAAAACCAGTCCAGAGCGCCCCCACAAGGCTGGAGGGCACGGGGCGTGACAGTACCCCCCTCTCCATGTGCGCCTCCTGGCGCACAAGGCGGAGGAGGGCAGGCCCGGACGGGGACAAGACTCGGACTGGAACGGGGACAAGACTCGGACTGGAACGGGGACAAGACTCGGACTGGAACGGGGACAAGACTCGGACTGGAACGGGGACAAGACTCGGACTGGAACGGGGACAAGACTCGGACTGGAACGGGGACAAGACTCGGACTGGAACGGGGACAAGACTCGGACTGGAACGGGGACAAGACTCGGACTGGAACGGGGACAAGACTCGGACTGGAACGGGGACAAGACTCGGACTGGAACGGGGACAAGACTCGGACTGGAACGGGGACAAGACTCGGACTGGAACGGGGACAAGACTCGGACTGGAACGGGGACAAGACTCGGACTGGAACGGGGTGTGCTGCGCTCCTCGGCAGCCAGCACGGACAGGAACAGGACGGGTCGGGGCTGCACCACACAGCAGACAGGATGGGACAGGGACGGGTTGCCGGCAGCAAACAGGAACAGGGACGCCGGCAGCAAACAGGAACAGGGACGCCGGCAGCAAACAGGAACAGGAACGCCGGCAGCAAACAGGAACAGGAACGCCGGCAGCAAACAGGAACAGGACGGGTCGGGACTGCATGGCGGCACACGATGGGGGGGCGAGCTTCTTTCGCCAGCGGGGGGCCATAGGCACATAGTCCGGGGGCAAGCAGCTGCGCCGGCGGCGGCCAGAGGCAGACGATCCGGGGGGTAGGACTTACTGCCTGCTGGGTCCAGACGTGGCCGGTCCGTTCTGTCACGTGTGCAGGAGGGAGGACCCACGCGCAGGCAGTCAGAGAGTTGAGCTGGTTTATTGTCCAGGAAAGCAGGTTAACAGGAACGCAAACAAGCTGAGGTGCGGGCAGGGACACGGACAACACACACAACGGACCGGCAAGGACAAGTGAGGGCTACGGGCTTTAAATAAGGTGGACACAGGTGAGGCACATTAGGGCGCTAACGAGGAAGGAGACCAGGCAGGAGAACATGAGGAACAGACAAGCAGGAGAGACAGGGCATGTAAAAATGGGGAAACAAAACCAAAACCAGTCCAGAGCGCCCCCACAAGGCTGGAGGGGCACGGGGCGTGACAGAGTAAGTAAGCATGTGAGTGAGTGAGTTAATGAAAGGTGATGTTACCTTTATGAACTATAAGCATAACTGGACATGACATTCAAACTATTACCTTTTTTCTTTCTTGAAATCATCAGTGTTCTGTGCATGCCACTTGGTTATGTGTGTACATGTATGTGCATCTAGTGTATGTGTAATTGGGTGCAGGTCAGGCATGAGTGGATGTGTTTGTGTTTTAAGCTGTGTTCTTATGTTGTTATTAGTTTTGTTTACCTGTCACTATAAAACTTGAAAATCAATAAAAATATGGGGGAAAAAAACGAAAGAAAGCAGAACTGAAGGAGACCCTTGTCAACCACGTTCCCAGTGAAGTTTTCCACTGATTAGAACTCCTGGAACAAGTTTCTCCAGCAGTCTGCTTGCTGTCTCTGATATTATCACCATCAGCTTTTAACCCCCGATGCACACTGGATGCGGTCCGGCTGCGGAACGGCTCCGGTCCCGACACCGCAACTAATCCGTAGTCATTAAAATCAATGCTGTGATGCACACCGGCCGCGGTCCAGCTCCAGTCCGGCTCTGGTCCGGCTCCGGTCCGGCTCCGGTCCGGCTCCGGTCCGGCTGCGGAGCCTCTGCGGAGCTCCGGTCTCTTTCCGCAAAGATCCTATTTTTCCACATGCCGCAGCCCTACCGCGTCAATCCAGACAGAAGCAAGTCGGGTGCCCGGAAGGAAACGCGATACGTGTTCCAAAATAAGTCACTTCAAAATAAAATCTGTGTCGTGTTTTTGCCTTAATATTCTATTTTTTTTTACTTCTTCTGGTAGAAAACAGAACAAACAACGTCATGTAGTCATTATACTCTTTAGAAGAATGAACCGTTTTGTTCTTCGTCACTGCTGAGAAGCCAAATGACTCCAAAATGGCTCAAAACAGCTCTGTGACCGGAGCAGCTCCATGTTGCCAGATTGGGCGGGTTTGTTCAAAATCAAGCGTCTTTTCTGAACACGTCGGACGGGTTGATGAAATGATGATGTGTTTATGACGTGTTTTT